>NW_027174771.1:0-74091 GCF_000390325.3 Nicotiana tomentosiformis | reverse complement strand
TGTACTTCGTTCAGTTACGTATTGCTGAACCTTTTTTCCTAGGGGGATCCACAGCTCATAGTTCTGGGAAGTACTATTCGCCGAGGATTTTATGTAACTTAACCCCGGTAGAACCTTTTCGCACCGAGGAGGATCGAACTTATCGTTTCGGGTAAAGTACTCTTTGCCCAGGCTTTATTTTACGTAGCTTAACCCGGTTAGAACCTTTTTCTCCTAGGGGATCCAGCTAATAGTTCTGGGTAGAAAATAACTCTTGCTTGTGTTTGTTTCATGTAGGATTAGCCCAGGTCCGAACACTTTCTGCACCAGGGGATGCTTGCACGTAGTTTCGGGTAGAGAAAGTAGTGCTTTGCCGAGGCTTGTTTTTCGTAGCTTAACCAGGTAGATCGAATATTCTCGCCTAGGGGATCCTGCTCATGCTTCCGGAGTAGAAGCCCTCTGCGCCCAGGCTTGAATTATTTCTTGGCTTAACTTGGTGGGCTGCTTGTGCACGCCTAGGGGTATCCGGCTCCAGCAATTTCGGGTAGAAGTACCGTTTTACTCGGAGTTGTTTCACGTAGCATAGCCAGGTGAGAACCTTTTCACCTCTAGGGATCCAGCTCGTAGTTCCGGGTAGGGTTGCTTGCTACATACAGATCATTTTGGTTGCTTAACCCAGGTAGAAAAGACTTTTCGCCTAGGGGGTTCCAGAATATAGTTTCCAGGTAGAAGTACTCTTTGCCCAGGTTGTTTTACGTAGCTTAAAGTAGGTCGAGCCTTTTCGCCTAGGGGGATCAATCTCATAGTTCCCGGTAGAAGTACTTTCTTCTTGCCAGGTTGTTTTCTAAGTAGATTAACCCCAGTGAGAACACTTTTCTCCTAGGGGATCACAGCTCATGAGTTGCTGGGTAGAGTTGCTCTTCGCTTGGGTTGTTTTAGCGTAGCAACTTAACCCCGAGTAGAACCTTTACGCCTAGGGGGATCCAGCTCGTAGTTAAGGGTTAAGTAACACTCTTCGACTTGAGGTTGTGTTTCTTGGCCCTAACCACGGTAGAAACCTTTTGTCCCGAAGGTGATCCAGCTCATGGTTTCTTGGTGAAGTACTGTACTATTCGCCCAGAGCCTGTTCATGCCGTAGCTTAACCAGGTAGGGCCTTTTTGCCTAGGGGATCCAGCTCGTAGTTCCGGGTAGAAGTAAACTTCGCTCGCGTTGTTTTACGTAGCTTAACCCAGGTAGAACCTTTTTGCCTAGGGGGGTTCTGCTCATAGTTCCGAGTAGAAGTACTCTTCGCTCAGATTGTTTTACGTGCCTTAACCCAGGTAGAACCTTTTCGCCTAGGGTAATCAAACTCGTAGTTCCGGGTAGAAGTACTCTTCGCCCAGGCTTGTTTTTTGTACCTTAACCCAAGTAGAACCTTTTCGCCTAGGGGTATCCAGCTCATTGTTCCAGGTAAAAGTACTCTTCGCCCAGTCTTGTTTTTAGTAGCTTAACCCAGGTAGAACCTTTTCGCCTATGGGGATCTAGCTCATAGTTCCGGGTAGAAGTACTCTTAGCCCAGGCTATTTTTCGTAGCTTAACCAGGTAGAACCTTTTTTCCTAGGGGGATCCAGCTCATAGTTCCGGGAAGTACTCTTCGCCCGGGATATTTTTTATAACTTAACCCAGGTAGAACCTTTTCGCCTACGAGGATCCAACTTATAGTTTCGGGTAAAGTACTCTTTGCCCATGCTATTTTACATAGCTTAACCCAGGTAGAACCGTTTCGCCTAGGGGGATCCAGCACATAGTTCCGGGTAGAAGTACTCTTCGCTCAGGTTGTTTTTCGTAGCTTAACCCAGGAACAACCTTTTCACCTAGGGAGATCCAGCTCATAGTTTCCGGATCGAAGTACTCTTCGCTCAGGTTGCTTTACGTTGCTTAACCCAGGTAGAACCTTTTCGCCTAGGGGGATCCTGCTCATAGTTCCGGGTAGAAGTACTGTTCGCTCATGTTGTTTTACGTAGCATAACCCAGGTAGAACCTTTTTACCTAGGGGGATCCAGATCATAGATCCGGGTAGAAGTACTCTTCGCTCAGGTTGTTTTACGTAGCTTAACCTAGGTAGAACCTTTTCGCCTAGGGAAATCCAGCTCATAGTTCCGGGTAGAATTACTCTTCGCTCATGTTGTTTTATGTAGCTTAACCCAGGTAGAAATATTTTGCCTAGGGGGATCCAGCTCATAGTTTCGGGTAGAAGTATCTTCGCACAGGCTTGCTTTTCGTAACTTAACCCAGGCAGAACCTTCTCGCCTAGGGGATCCTGCTCATATTTCCGGGTAGAAGTACTCTTCGCCCATGCTTGTTTTTCTTAGCTTAACCCAGGTAGAACCATTTTGCCTAAAGGGATCCTGCTCATAGTTCCGGGCAGAAGTACTCTTCGCTCAGATTGTTTTACGTAGCTTAACCCAGGTAGAACCTTTTCGCCTAGGGTGATCCAGCTCATAGTTTCGGGTAGAAGTACTCTTCGCTCAGGTTGTTTTATGTAGATTAACTCAAGTACAACCTTTTTGCCTAGGGGCATCCAGCACACAAGATCAGGTAGAAGTACACTTCACTCAGGTTGTTTTATATAGCTTATCCCAGGTAGAACCTTTTCGCCTCTAGGGATCCAGATTATAGTTCCAGGTAGAAGTACTCTTCACCCAGGCTGCTTTTCGTAGCTTAACCCAAGTAGATCCTTTTCACCTAGGGGGATCCAAATCGTAGTTTTCGGGTAGAAGTACTCTTCGCATAGGCTATTTTTTGTAGCTTAACCCAGGTAGAACCTTTTTGCCTAGGGGGATCCAGCTCATAGTTCCGGGTAGAAGTACTCTTCGCTCAGGTTGTTTTACGTAGCTTAACCCAGGTAGAACCTTTTCGCCTAGGGAGATCCAGATCATAGTTCCGGGTAGAAGTACTCTTCGCCCAGGCTTGTTTTTCGTAGCTGAACCCAGGAAGAACCTTTTCGCCTACGAGGATCCAGATCATAGTTTCCGGGTAGAAGTAATCTTCGAATAGGCTATTTTTCATAGCTTAACCCAGGTAAAACTTTTTCGCCTACGGGGATCCGGCTCATAATTCTGGGTAGAAGTACTCTTCGCCCAGGTTGTTTTACGTAGCATAACCCAGGTAGAACCTTTTTGCCTAGGGGTATCCAGCTCATAGTTTTGGGTAAAAGTACTCTTCGCTCAGGTTGTTTTACATAGCTTAACCCAGGTAGAAATATTTCGCCTAGGGGGATCCAGCTCATAGTTCCGGGTAGAAGTACTCTTCGCTTGGGTTGTTTTTCTTAGCTTAACCCAAGTAGAACCTTTTCACCTCTAGGGATCCAAATCACATATTTTCGGGTAGAAGTACTCTTCGCCCAGGCTTGTTTTTCTTGGCTTAACCCAGGTTGAACCTTTTTTCCTAGGGGATCCTGCTCATAGTTCCGAGTAGAAGTACTCTTCGCTCAGGTTGATTTACGTAGCATAACCCAGGTATAACCTTTTCGCCTAGGGGGATCCAGCTCATAGTTCCGTGTAGAAGTACTCTTCGCCCATGTTGTTCTACGTAGCTTAACCCAGGTAGAACCTCTTCTCCTAGGGGGATCAAGCTCATAGTTCCAGGTAGAAGTACTCTTCGCTCAGTTTGTTTTACATAGCGTAACCCAGGTAGAACCTTTTAGCCTTTGGGGATCCAGCTCATATTTTCGGGTAGAAGTACTCTTCACTCGGGTTGTTTTACGTTGCTTAACCCAGGTAGAACCTTTTTGCCTAGGGAGATCCAGATCATAGTTCCGGGTAGAAGTACTCTTCGCCTAGGCTTGTTTTTCGTAGCTTAACCCATGTAAAACCTTTTCTCCTAGGGGGATCCAGCTCATAGTTCCAGGTAGAAGTACTCTTCGCCTAGGCTTGTTTTTTGTAACTTAACCCAGGAAGAACCTTTTCGCCTACGCGGATCCAGCTCATATTTCCCGGTAGAAGTACTCTTCGCCCAGGCTTGTTTTTCTTAGCTTAACCCAGGTAGAACCTTTTTTCCTAGGGGGATCCTGCTCATAGTTCCGGGTAGAATTACTCTTCGCTCAGGCTATTTTTTGTAGCTTAACCCAGGTAGAACCTTTTTGCCTAGGGGGATCCAGCTCATAGTTCCGGGTAGAAGTACTCTTCACCCAGGTTGTTTTACGTAGCTTAACCCAGGTAGAACCTTTTCTCCTAGGGGGATCTAGCTCATAGTTCTGGGTAGAAGAACTCTTCGCTTAGGTTGTTTTATGTAGCTTAACCCAGGTAGAACCTTTTTGCCTAGGGGGATCCTGCACATAGTTTCGGGAAGAAGTACTCTTCGCCCAGGCTTATTTTTCGTAGCTTAACCCATGTCGAACCTTTTCGCCTAGGGGGATCCATCTCATAGTTCCGAGTAGAAGTACTCTTCGCCCAGGTTGTTTTACGTAGCTTAACCCAGGTAGGACCTTTTCTCCTAGGGGGATCCAACTCACAGTTCTGGGTAGAAGTACACTTCTCTCAGGTTGTTTTACGTAGCATAACCCAGGTAGAACCTTTTCGCCTAGGGGGATCCAGCTCATAGTTCAGGGTAGAAGTACTCTTCACTTAGGTTGTTTTTCTTAGCTTAACCCAGGTAGAACCCTTTTTCCTAGGGGGATCCTGCTCATATTTCCGTGTAGAAGTACTCTTCGGCCAGGCTTGTTTTTCTTAGCTTAACCCAGGTAGAACCTTTTTGCCTAAAGGGATTCTGCTCATAGTTCCGGGTAGAAGTAATCTTCGCTCAGATTATTTTACGTAGCTTAACCTAGGTAGAACCTTTTCGCCTAGGGTGATCCAGCTCATAGTTCCGAGTAAAAGTACTTTTCGCTCAGGTTGTTTTATATAGCTTAACCAGCTAGAACCTTTTCACCTAGGTTGATCAGGCTCATAGTTCCGGGTAGAAGTACTCTTCACCCAGGCTGTTTTTCGTAGCTTAACCCAAGTAGAACCTTTTCACCTAGGGGGATCCAGATCATAGTTTTCGGGTAGAAGTACTCTTCGCATAGGCTATTTTTTGTAGCTTAACCCAGGTAGAACCTTTTCGCCTAGGGGGATCCAGCTTATAGTTCCGGGTAGAAGTACTCTTCGCTCAGGTTGTTTTACGTAGCTTAACCCAGGTAGAACCTTTTCGCCTAGGGAAATCCAGCTCATTGTTCCGGGTAGAATTACTCTTCGCTCATGTTGTTTTATGTAGCTTAACCTAGGTAGAAATTTTTTGCCTAGGGGGATCAAGCTCATAATTTCGGGTAGAAGTACTCTTCGCACAGGCTTGTTTTTCGTAGCTTAACCCAGGTAGAACATTCTCGCCTAGGGGATCCTGCTCGTATTTCCGGGTAGAATTACTCTTCGCCCATGCTTGTTTTTCTTAGCTTAACCCAGGTAGAACCGTTTTGCCTAAAGGGATCCTGCTCATAGTTCCGGGCAGAAGTACTCTTCGCTCAGATTGTTTTACGTAGCTTTACCTAGGTAGAACCTTTTCGCCTAGGGTGATCCAGCTCATAGTTCCGGGTAGAAGTACTCTTTGCTCAGGTTGTTTTATGTAGCTTAACTCAAGTATAACCTTTTTGCCTAGGGGCATCCAGCACACAGTTTCGGGTAGAAGTACACTTCGCTCAGGTTGTTTTATGTAGCTTATCCCAGGTAGAACCTTTTCGCCTCTAGGGATCCAGATTATAGTTCCAGGTAGAAGTACTCTTCACCCAGGCTGTTTTTCGTAGCTTAACCCAAGTAGAACCTTTTCAGCTAGGGGGATCCATATCGTAGTTTTCGGGTAGAAGTACTCTTCGCATAGGCTATTTTTTGTAGCTTAACCCAGGTAGAACCTTTTTGCCTAGGGGGATCCAGCTCATAGTTCCGGGTGGAAGTACTCTTCACCCAGGTTGTTTTACGTAGCTTAACCCAGGTAGAACCTTTTCTCCTAGGGGGATCTAGCTCATAGTTCTGGGTAGAAGAACTCTTCTCTTAGGTTGTTTTATGTAGCTTAACCCAGGTAGAACCTTTTTGCCTAGGGGGATCCTGCACATAGTTTCGGGAAGAAGTACTCTTCGCCCAGGCTTATTTTTCGTAGCTTAACCCATGTCGAACCTTTTTGCCTAGGGGGATCCGTCTCACAGTTCCGGGTAGAAGTACTCTTCGCCCAGTTGGTTTTACGTAGCTTAACCCAGGTAGAACCTTTTCTCCTAGGGGGATCCAACTCACAGTTCTGGGTAGAAGTACACTTCTCTCAGGTTGTTTTACATAGCATAACCCAGGTACTAAGGGGATCCAGCTCATAGTTCAGGATAGAAGTACTCTTCACTTAGGTTGTTTTTCTTAGCTTAACCCAGGTAGAACCCTTTTTCCTAGGGGGATCCTGCTCATATTTCCGGGTAGAAGTACTCTTCGGCCTTTTCATAGCTTAACCCAGGTAGAACCTTTTTGCCTAAAGGGATTCTGCTCATAATTCCGGGTAGAAGTACTCTTCGCTCAGATTATTTTACGTAGCTTAACCCAGGTAGAACCTTTTCGCCTAGGGTGATCCAGCTCATAGTTCCGAGTAGAAGTACTCTTCGCTCAGGTTGTTTTATGTAGCTTAACCAGCTAGAACCTTTTCGCCTAGGTTGATCAAGCTCATAGTTCCGGGTAGAAGTACTCTTCACCCAGGCTGTTTTTCATAGCTTAACCCAAGTAGAACCTTTTCACCTAGGGGGATCAAGATCATAGTTTTCGGGTAGAAGTACTCTTCGCATAGGCTATTTTTTGTAGCTTAACCCAGGTAGAACCTTTTTGCCTAGGGGGATCCAGCTTATAGTTCCGGGTAGAAGTACTCTTCGCCCAGGTTGTTTTACGTAGCTTAACCCAGGTAGAACCTTTTCTCCTAGGGGATCCAGCTCATAGTTCTGGGTAGAAGAACTCTTCGCTTAGGTTGTTTTATGTAGCTTAACCCAGGTAGAACCTTTCTGCCTAGGGGGATCCTGAACATAGTTTCGGGTAGAAGTTGTCTTCGCCCAGGCTTGTTTTTCGTAGCTTAACCCAGGAAGAACCTTTTCGCCTAGGGGGATCCTGCTCATATTTCCGGGTAGAAGTACTCTTCGCCCAGGCTTGATTTTCTTAGCTTAACCCAGGTAGAACCTTTTTGCCTAGGGGTATCCAGCTCACAGTTTCGGGTAGAAATACACTTTGCTCAGGTTGTTTTACGTAGCATAACCCAGGTAGAACCTTTTCACCTCTAGGGATCCAGCTCGTAGTTCCGGGTAGAATTACTCTACGCCCAGGCTATTTTTCGTTGCTTAACCCAGGTAGAACCTTTCGCCTAGGGGGATCCAGAATATAGTTTTCAGGTAGAAGTACTCTTCGCATAGGCTATTTTTCATAGCTTAACCCAGGTCGAAACTTTTCGCCTAGGGGGATCCATCTCATAGTTCCAGGTAGAAGTACTCCTCACCCAGGTTGTTTTACGTAGATTAACCCAGGTAGAACCTTTTCTCCTAGAGGGATCCAGCTCATAGTTCTGGGTAGAATTACTCTTCGCTTAGGTTGTTTTATGTAGCTTAACCCTGGTAAAACCTTTTCGCCTAGGGGGATCCAGCTCATAGTTAAGGGTAGAAGTACTCTTCGCTTAGGTTGTGTTTCTTAGCCCAACCCAGGTAGAACCTTTTATCCGAAGGTGATCCAGCTCATAGTTTCTTGGTAGAAGTACTATTCGCCCAGGCTATATTTCGTAGCTTTACCAGGTAGAACCTTTTTGCCTAGGGGGATCCAGCTCATAGTTCCGGGTAAAGTACTCTTCTCTCGCGTTGTTTTACGTAGCTTAACCCAGGTAGAACCTTTTTGCCTAGAGGGGTTCTTCTCATAGTTCCGGGTAGAAGTACTCTTCGCTCAGATTGTTTTACGTGCCTTAACCCAGGTAGAACCTTTTCGCCTAGGGTAATCAAACTCATAGTTCCGGGTAGAAGTACTCTTCGCCCAGGCTTGTTTTTTGTACCTTAACCCAAGTAGAACCTTTTCGCCTAGGGGTATCCAGCTCATAGTTCCGGGTAAAAGTACTCTTCGCCCAGTCTTGTTTTTAGTAGCTTAACTCAGGTAGAACCTTTTCGTCTAGGGGGATCCCAACTCATAGTTCCGGGTAGAAGTACTCTTCGTTTAGATTGTTTTACGGAGCTTAACCCAGGTAGAACCTTTTCGCCTATGGGGATCTAGCTCATAGTTCCGGGTAGAAGTACTCTTAGCCTAGGCTATTTTTCGTAGCTTAACCAGGTAGAACCTTTTTTCCTAGGGGGATCCAGCTCATAGTTCCGGGAAGTACTCTTCGCCCAGGATATTTTTTATAACTTAACCCAGGTAGAACTTTTTCGCCTAGGAGGATCCAACTTATAGTTTCGGGTAAAGTACTCTTTGCCCATGCTATTTTACGTAGCTTAACCCAGGTAGAACCTTTTCGCCTAGGGGGATCCAGCTCATAGTTCCAGGTAGAAGTACTCTTCGCTCAGGATGTTTTTCGTAGCTTAACCCAGAAACAACCTTTTAACCTAGGGGGATCCAGTTCATAATTTCCGGATCGAAGTACTCTTCGCTCAGGTTGCTTTACGTTGCTTAACCCAGGTAGAACCTTTTCGCCTAGGGGGATCCAGCTCATAGTTCCGGGTAGAAGTACTGTTCGCTCAGGTTGTTTTACGTAGCATAACCCAGGTAGAACCTTTTCACCTAGGGGGATCCAGATCATAGATCCGGGTAGAAGTACTCTTCGCTCAGGTTGTTTTACGTAGCTTAACCCAGGTAGAACCTTTTCGCCTAGGGAAATCCAGCTCATAGTTCCGGGTAGAATTACTCTTCGCTCATGTTGTTTTATGTAGCTTAACCCAGGTAGAAATATTTTGCCTAGGGGGATCCAGCTCATAGTTTCGGGTAGAAGTATCTTCGCACAGGCTTGCTTTTTGTAGCTTAACCCAGGTAGAACCTTTTTGCCTCGAGGGATCCTGCTCATAGTTCCGAGTAGAAGTACTCTTCGCTCAGATTGTTTTACGTAGCTTAACCCAGGTAGAACCTTTTTGCCTAAGGTGATCCAGCTCATAGTTCCGGGTAGAAGTACTCTTCGCTCAGGTTGTTTTATGTAGCTTAACCCAAGTATAACCTTTTTGCCTAGGGGCATCCAGCACACAGTTTCGGGTAGAAGTACACTTCGCTCAGGTTGTTTTATGTAGCTTATCCCAGGTAGAACCTTTTTGCCTCTAGGGATCCAGATTATAGTTCCAGGTAGAAGTACTCTTCACCAAGGCTGTTTTTCGTAGCTTAACCCAAGTAGAACCTTTTCACCTAGGGGGATCCAGATCATAGTTTTCGGGTAGAAGTACTCTTCGCATAGGCTATTTTTTGTAGCTTAACCCAGGTAGAACCTTTTTGCCTAGGGGGATCTAGCTCATAGTTCCGGGTAGAAGTACTCTTCACCCAGGTTGTTTTACGTAGCTTAACCCAGGTAGAACCTTTTCTCCTAGGGGGATCTAGCTCATAGTTCTAGGTAGAAGAACTCTTCGCTTAGGTTGTTTTATGTAGCTTAACCCAGGTAGAACCTTTTTGCCTAGGGGGATCCTGCACATAGTTTCGGGAAGAAGTACTCTTCGCCCAAGCTTGTTTTTCGTGGCTTAACCCATGTCGAACCTTTTCGCCTAGGGGGATCCATCTCATAGTTCCGGGTAGAAGTACTCTTCGCCCAGGTTGTTTTACGTAGCATAACCCAGGTAGAACCTTTTCTCCTAGGGGGATCCAACTCACAGTTCTGGGTAGAAGTACACTTCGCTCAGGTTGTTTTACGTAGCATAACCCAGGTAGAACCTTTTTGCCTAGGGGGGTCCAGCTCATAAGTCAGGGTAGAAGTACTTTTCACTTAGGTTGTTTTTCGTAGCTTAACCCAGGTAGAACATTCTCGCCTAGGGGATCCTGCTCATATTTCCGGGTAGAAGTACTCTTCGCCCATGCTTGTTTTTCTTAGCTTAACCCAGGTAGAACCGTTTTGCCTAAAGGGATTCTGCTAATAGTTTCGGGTAGAAGTACTCTTCGCTCAGATTATTTTTCGTAGCTTAACCCAGGTCGAACCTTTTCGCCTAGGGTGATCCAGCTCATAGTTCCGAGTAGAAGTACTCTTCGCTTAGGTTATTTTATGTAGCTTAACCAGCTAGAACCTTTTCGCCTAGGTTTATCAAGCTCATAGTTCCGGGTAGAAGTACTCTTCACCCAGGTTGTTTTACGTAGCTTAACCCAGGTAGAACCTTTTTGCCTAGGGGGATCTAGCTCATAGTTCCGAGTAGAAGTACTCTTCGCTCAGGTTGTTTTATGTAGCTTAACCCAGGTAGAAACTTTTTGCCTAGGGGGATCAAGCTCATAATTTCGGGTAGAAGTACTCTTCGCACAGGCTTGTTTTTCGTAGCTTAACCCAGGTAGAACATTCTCGCCTAGGGGATCCTGCTCATATTTCCGGGTAGAAGTACTCTTCGCCCATGCTTGTTTTTCTTAGCTTAACCCAGGTAGAACCGTTTTGCCTAAAGGGATCCTGCTCATAGTTCCGGGCAGAAGTACTCTTCGCTCAGATTGTTTTACGTAGCTTAACCCAGGTAGAACCTTTTCGCCTAGGGTGATCCAGGTCATAGTTCCGGGTAGAGGTACTCTTCGCTCAGGTTGTTTTATGTAGCTTAACTCAAGTACAACCTTTTTGCCTAGGGGCATCCAGCACACAGTTTCGGGTAGAAGTACACTTCGCTCAGGTTATTTTATGTAGCTTATCCCAGGTAGAACCTTTTCGCCTCTAGGGATCCAGATTATAGTTCCAGGTAGAAGTACTCTTCACCCAGGCTGTTTTTCGTAGCTTAACCCAAGTAGAACCTTTTCACCTAGGGGGATCCAGATCGTAGTTTTCGGGTAGAAGTAATATTCGCATAGGCTATTTTTTGTAGCTTAACCCAGGTAGAACCTTTTTGCCTAGGGGGATCCAGCTCATAGTTCCGGGTAGAAGTACTCTTCACCCATGTTGTTTTACGTAGCTTAACCCATGTAGAACCTTTTCTCCTAGGGGGATCTAGCTCATAGTTCTGGGTAGAAGAACTCTTCGCTTAGGTTGTTTTATGTAGCTTAACCCAGGTAGAACCTTTTTGCCTAGGGGGATCCTGCACATAGTTTCGGGAAGAAGTACTCTTCGCCCAGGCTTATTTTTCTTAGCTTAACCCATGTCGAACCTTTTCGCCTAGGGGGATCCATCTCATAGTTCCGGGTAGAAGTACTCTTCGCCCAGGTTGTTTTACGTAGCTTAACCCAGCTAGAACCTTTTCTCCTAGGGGGATCCAACTCACAGTTCTGGGTAGAAGTACACTTCGCTCAGGTTGTTTTACGTAGCATAACCCAGGTAGAACCTTTTCACCTAGGGGGATCCAGATCATAGTTCAGGGTAGAAGTACTCTTCACTTAGGTTGTTTTTCTTAGCTTAACCCAGGTAGAACCCTTTTTCCTAGGGGGATCCTGCTCATATTTCCGGGTAGAAGTACTCTTCGGCCAGGCTTGTTTTTCTTAGCTTAACCCAGGTAGAACCCTTTTTCCTAGGGGGATCCTGCTCATATTTCCGGGTAGAAGTACTCTTCGGCCAGGCTTGTTTTTCTTAGCTTAACCCAGGTAGAACCTTTTAGCCTAAAGGGATTCTGCTCATAGTTCCGGGTAGAAGTACTCTTCGCTCAGATTATTTTACGTAGCTTAACCCAGGTAGAACCTTTTCGCCTAGGGTGATCCAACTCATAGTTCCGAGTAGAAGTACTCTTCGCTCAGGTTGTTTTATGTAGCTTAACCAGCTAGAACCTTTTCGCCTAGAATGATCAAGCTCATAGTTCCGGGTAGAAGTACTCTTCACCCACGCTGTTTTTCGTAGCTTA
Organism: Nicotiana tomentosiformis; assembly: GCF_000390325.3. Classification (NCBI taxonomy): domain Eukaryota; kingdom Viridiplantae; phylum Streptophyta; class Magnoliopsida; order Solanales; family Solanaceae; genus Nicotiana; species Nicotiana tomentosiformis. The sequence continues at coordinate 62,188 of NW_027174771.1, read as the reverse complement.
ACCCAAGCAGAACCTTTTCACCTAGGGGGATCCAGATCATAGTTTTCGGGTAGAAGTACTCTTCGCATAGGCTATTTTTTGTAGCTTAACCCAGGTAGAACCTTTTCTCCTAGGGGGATCCAGCTTATAGTTCCGGGTAGAAGTACTCTTCGCCAAGGTTGTTTTACGTAGCTTAACCCAGGTAGAACCTTTTCTCTTAGGGGGATCCAGCTCATAGTTCTGGGTAGAAGAACTCTTCCCTTAGGTTGTTTTATGTAGCTTAACCCAGGTAGAACCTTTCTGCCTAGGGGGATCCTGCACATAGTTTCGAGTAGAAGTAGTCTTCGCCCAGGCTTGTTTTTCGTAGCTTAACCCAGGTAGAACCTTTTCGCCTAGGGGGATCCTGCTCATATTTCCGGGTAGAAGTACTCTTCGCCCAGGCTTGATTTTCTTAGCTTAACCCAGGTAGAACCTTTTTGCCTAGGGGTATCCAGCTCACAGTTTCGGGTAGAAGTACACTTTGCTCAGGTTGTTTTACGTAGCATAACCCAGGTAGAACCTTTTCACCTCTAGGGCTCCAGCTCATAGTTCTGGGTAGAATTACTCTTCGCTTAGGTTGTTTTATGTAGCTTAACCCTAGTAAAACCTTTTCGCCTAGGGGGATCCAGCTCATAGTTAAGGGTAGAAGTACTCTTCGCTTAGGTTGTGTTTCTTAGCCTAACCCAGGTAGATCCTTTTATCCGAAGGTGATCCAGCTCATAGTTTCTTGGTAGAAGTACTATTCGCCCAGGCTATATTCTGTAGCTTAACCAGGTAGAACCTTTTTGCCTAGGGGGATCCAGCTCATAGTTCCGGGTAGAAGTACTCTTCGCTCGCGTTGTTTTACGTAGCTTAATCAAGGTAGAACCTTTTTGCCTAGGGGGGTCCTGCTCATAGTTCCGGGTAGAAGTACTCTTCGCTCAGATTTTTTTACGTGCCTTAACCCAGGTAGAACCTTTTCGCCTAGGGTAATCAAACTCATAGTTCCGGGTAGAAGTACTCTTCGCCCATGCTTGTTTTTGGTAGCTTAACCCAAGTAGAACCTTTTCGCCTAGGGGTATCCAGCTCATAGTTCCAGGTAAAAGTACTCTTCGCCCAGTCTTGTTTTTAGTAGCTTAACTCAGGTAGAACCTTTTCGTCTAGGGTGATCCAACTCATAGTTCTGGGTAGAAGTACTCTTCGCTTAGATTGTTTTACGGAGCTTAACCCAGGTAGAACCTTTTCGCCTATGGGGATCTAGCTCATAGTTCCGGGTAGAAGTACTCTTAGCCCAGGCTATTTTTCGTAGCTTAACCAGGTAGATCCTTTTTTCCTAGGGGGATCCAGCTCATAGTTCCGGGAAGTACTCTTCGCCCAGGATATTTTTTATAACTTAACCCAGGTAGAACCTTTTCGCCTAGGAGGATCCAACTTATAGTTTCGGGTAAAGTACTCTTTGCCCATGCTATTTTACGTAGCTTAACCCAGGTAGAACCTTTTCTCCTAGGGGGATCCAGCTCATAGTTCTGGGTAGAAGAACTCTTCGCTTAGGTTGTTTTATGTAGCTTAACCCAGGTAGAACCTTTCTGCCTACGGGGATCCTGCACATAGTTTCGGGTAGAAGTAGTCTTCGCCCAGGCTTGTTTTTCGTAGCTTAACCCAGGTAGAACTTTTTCGCCTAGGGGGATCCTGCTCATATTTCCGGGTAGAAGTACTCTTCGCCCAGGCTTGATTTTCTTAGATTAACCCAGGTAGGACCTTTTTGCCTAGGGGTATCCAGCTCACAGTTTCGGGTAGAAGTACACTTTGCTCAGGTTGTTTTACGTAGCATAACCCAGGTAGAACCTTTTCACCTCTAGGGATCCAGCTCATAGTTCCGGGTAGAATTACTCTACACCCAGGCTGTTTATCGTTGCTTAACCCAGGTAGAACCTTTTCGCCTAGGGGGATCCAGAATATAGTTTTCAGGTAGAAGTACTCTTCGCATAGGCTATTTTTCATAGCTTAACCCAGGTCGAAACTTTTCGCCTAGGGGGATCCATCTCATAGTTCCAGGTAGAAGTACTCCTCACCCAGGTTGTTTTACGTAGATTAACCCAGGTAGAACCTTTTCTCCTAGAGGGATCCAGCTCATAGTTCTGGGTAGAATTACTCTTCGCTTAGGTTGTTTTATGTAGCTTAACCCTGGTAAAACCTTTTCGCCTAGGGGGATCCAGCTCATAGTTAAGGGTAGAAGTACTCTTCGCTTAGGTTGTGTTTCTTAGCCCAACCCAGGTAGAACCTTTTATCCGAAGGTGATCCAGCTCATAGTTTCTTGGTAGAAGTACTATTCGCCCAGGCTATATTTCGTAGCTTTACCAGGTAGAACCTTTTTGCCTAGGGGGATCCAGCTCATAGTTCCGGGTAAAGTACTCTTCTCTCGCGTTGTTTTACGTAGCTTAACCCAGGTAGAACCTTTTTGCCTAGAGGGGTTCTTCTCATAGTTCCGGGTAGAAGTACTCTTCGCTCAGATTGTTTTACGTGCCTTAACCCAGGTAGAACCTTTTCGCCTAGGGTAATCAAACTCATAGTTCCGGGTAGAATTACTCTTCGCCCAGGCTTGTTTTTTGTACCTTAACCCAAGTAGAACCTTTTCGCCTAGGGGTATCCAGCTCATAGTTCCAGGTAAAAGTACTCTTCGCCCAGTCTTGTTTTTAGTAGCTTAACTCAGGTAGAACCTTTTCGTCTAGGGGGATCCCAACTCATAGTTCCGGGTAGAAGTACTCTTCGTTTAGATTATTTTACGGAGCTTAACCCAGGTAGAACCTTTTCGCCTATGGGGATCTAGCTCATAGTTCCGGGTAGAAGTACTCTTAGCCCAGGCTATTTTTCGTAGCTTAACCAGGTAGAGCCTTTTTTCTAGGGAGATCCAGCTCATAGTTCCGGGAAGTACTCTTCGCCCAGGATATTTTTTATAACTTAACCCAGGTAGAACCTTTTCGCCTAGGAGGATCCAACTTATAGTTTCGGGTAAAGTACTCTTTGCCCATGCTATTTTACGTAGCTTAACCCAGGTAGAACCTTTTCGCCTAGGGGGATCCAGCTCATAGTTTCGGGTAGAAGTACTCTTCGCTCAGGATGTTTTTCGTAGCTTAACCCAGGAACAACCTTTTCACCTAGGGGGATCCAGTTAATAGTTTCCGGATCGAAGTACTCTTCGCTCAGGTTGCTTTACGTTGCTTAACCCAGGTAGAACCTTTTCGCCTAGGGGGATCCAGCTCATAGTTCCGGGTAGAAGTACTGTTCGCTCAGGTTGTTTTACGTAGCATAACCCAGGTAGAACCTTTTCACCTAGGGGGATCCAGATCATAGATCCGGGTAGAAGTACTCTTCGCTCAGGTTGTTTTACGTAGCTTAACCCAGGTAGAACCTTTTCGCCTAGGGAAATCCAGCTCATAGTTCCGGGTAGAATTACTCTTCGCACATGTTGTTTTATGTAGCTTAACCCAGGTAGAAATTTTTTGCCTAGGGGGATCCAGCTCATAGTTTCGGGTAGAAGTACTCTTCGCACAGGCTTGCTTTTTGTAGCTTAACCCAGGTAGAACCTTCTCGCCTAGGGGGATCATGCTCATATTTCCGGGTAGAAGTACTCTTCGCCCAGGCTTGATTTTCATAGCTTAACCCAGGTAGAACCTTTTTGCCTCGAGGGATCCTGCTCATAGTTCCGAGTAGAAGTACTCATCGCTCAGATTGTTTTACGTAGCTTAACCCAGGTAGAACCTTTTCGCCTAAGGTGATCTAGCTCATAGTTCCGGGTAGAAGTACTCTTCGCTCAGGTTGTTTTATGTAGCTTAACCCAAGTATAACCTTTTTGCCTAGGGGCATCCAGCACACAGTTTCGGGTAGAAGTACACTTCGCTCAGGTTGTTTTATGTAGCTTATCCCAGGTAGAACCTTTTTGCCTCTAGGGATCCAGATTATAGTTCCAGGTAGAAGTACTCTTCACCCAGGCTGTTTTTCGTAGCTTAACCCAAGTAGAACCTTTTCACCTAGGGGGATCCAGATCATAGTTTTCGGGTAGAAGTACTCTTTGCATAGGCTATTTTTTTTAGCTTAACCTAGGTAGAACCTTTTTGCCTAGGGGGATCTAGCTCATAGTTCCGGGTAGAAGTACTCTTCACCCAGGTTGTTTTACGTAGCTTAACCCAGGTAGAACCTTTTCTCCTAGGGGGATCTAGCTCATAGTTCTGGGTAGAAGAACTCTTCGCTTAGGTTATTTTTTGTAGCTTAACCCAGGTAGAACCTTTTTGCCTAGGGGGATCCTGCACATAGTTTCGGGAAGAAGTACTCTTCGCCCAGGCTTGTTTTACGTAGCTTAACCCAGGTAGAACCTTTTCTCCTAGGGGGATCTAGCTCATAGTTCTGGGTAGAAGAACTCTTCGCTTAGGTTGTTTTATGTAGCTTAACCCAGGTAGAACCTTTTTGCCTAGGGGGATCCTGCACATAGTTTCGGGAAGAAGTACTCTTCACCCAGGTTGTTTTACGTAGCTTAACCCAGGTAGAACCTTTTCTCCTAGGGGGATCTAGCTCATAGTTCTGGATAGAAGAACTCTTCGCTTAGGTTGTTTTATGTAGCTTAACCTAGGTAGAACCTTTTTGCCTAGGGGGATCCTGCACATAGTTTCGGGAAGAAGCACTCTTCGCCCAGGCTTGTTTTTCGTAGCTTAACCCATGTCGAACCTTTTCCCTAGGGGGATCAATCTCATAGTTCCGGGTAGAAGTACTCTTCGCTCAGGTTGTTTTACGTAGCATAACCCAGGTAGAACCTTTTCGCCTAGGGGGATCCAGCTCATAGTTTAGGGTAGAAGTACTTTTCACTTACGTTGTTTTTCTTAGCTTAACCCAGGTAGAACCCTTTTTCCTAGGGGGATCCTGCTCATATTTCCGGGTAGAAGTACTCTTCGGCCAGGCTTGTTTTTCTTAGCTTAACCCAGGTAGAACCTTTTTGCCTAAAGGGATTCTGCTCATAGTTTCGGGTAGAAGTACTCTTCGCTCAGATTATTTTACGTAGCTTAACCCAGGTAGAACCTTTTCGCCTAGGGTGATCCAGCTCATAGTTCCGAGTAGAAGTACTCTTCGCTTAGGTTGTTTTATGTAGCTTAACCAGCTAGAACCTTTTCGCCTAGGTTTATCAAGCTCATAGTTCCGGGTAGAAGTACTCTTCACCCAGGCTATTTTTCGTAGCTTAACCCAAGTAGACACTTTTCACCTCGGGGGATCCAGATCATAGTTTTCGGGTAGAAGTACTCTTCGCATATGCTATTTTTTGTAGCTTAACCCAGGTAGAACCTTTTCGCCTAGGGGGATCCAGCTTATAGTTCCGGGTAGAAGTACTCTTCGCCCAGGTTGTTTTACATAGCTTAACCCAGGTAGAACCTTTTATCCTAGGGGGATCCAGCTCATAGTTCTGGGTAGAAGAACTCTTCGCTTAGGTTGTTTTATGTAGCTTAACCCAGGTAGAACCTTTCTGCCTAGGGGGATCCTGCACATAGTTTCGGGTAGAAATAGTCTTCGCCTAGGCTTGTTTTTCGTAGCTTAACCCAGGTAGAACCTTTTCGCCTAGGGGGATCCTGCTCATATTTCCGGGTAGAAGTACTCTTCGCCCAGGCTTGTTTTTCTTAGCTTAACCCTGGTAGAACCTTTTTGCCTAGGGGTATCCAGCTCACAGTTTTGGGTAGAAGTACACTTTGCTCAGGTTGTTTTACGCAGCATAACCTAGGTAGAACCTTTTCACCTCTAGGGATCCAGCTCGTAGTTCCGGGTAGTATTACTCTACGCCCAGGCTGTTTTTCGTTGCTTAACCCAGGTAGAACCTTTTCGCCTAGGGGGATCCAGAATATAGTTTCCAGGTAGAAGTACTCTTCGCATAGGCTATTTTTCATAGCTTAACCCAGGTCGAACCTTTTGGCCTAGGGGGATCCATCTCATAGTTTCAGGTAGAAGTACTCTTCGCCCAGGTTGTTTTACGTAGATTAACCCAGGTAGAACCTTTTCTCCTAGAGGGATCCAGCTCATAGTTCTGGGTAGAATTACTCTTCGCTTAGGTTGTTTTATGTAGCTTAACCCTGGTAAAACCTTTTCGCCTAGGGGGATCCATCTCATAGTTAAGGGTAGAAGTACTCTTCGCTTAGGTTGTGTTTCTTAGCCTAACCCAGGTAGAACCTTTTATCCGAAGGTGATCCAGCTCATAGTTTCTTGGTAGAAGTACTATTCGCCCAGGCTATATTCCGTAGCTTAACGAGGTAGAACCTTTTTGTCTAGGGGGATCTAGCTCATAGTTCGAGGTAGAAGTACTCTTCGCTCGCATTGTTTTACGTAGCTTAACCCAGGAAGAATCTTTTTGCCTAGGGGGGTCCTGCTCATACTTCCGGGTAGAAGTACTCTTCGCCCAGGCTTGTTTTTTGTACCTTAACAAAAGTAGAACCTTTTCGCCTAGGGGTATCCAGCTCATAGTTCCAGGTAAAAGTACTCTTCGCCCAGTATTGTTTTTAGTAGCTTAACTCAGGTAGAACCTTTTTGTCTAGGGGGATCCAACTCATAGTTCCGGGTAGAAGTACTCTTCGCTTAGATTGTTTTACGAAGCTTAACCCAGGTAGAACCTTTTCGCCTATGGGGATCTAGCTCATAGTTCCGGGTAGAAGTACTCTTTGCCTAGGCTATTTTTCGTAGCTTAACCAGGTAGAACCTTTTTTCCTAGGGGGATCCAGCTCATAGTTCCGGGAAGTACTCTTTGCCTAGGATATTTTTTATAACTTAACCCAGGTAGAACCTTTTCACCTAGGAGGATCCAACTTATCGATTCGGGTAATGTACTCTTTGCCCATGCTGTTTTACGTAGCTTAACCCAGGTAGAACCTTTTCGCCAAGGGGGATCCAGCTCATAGTTCCGGGTAGAAGTACTCTTCGCTCAGGATGTTTTTCGTAGCTTAACCCAGGAACAACCTTTTCACCTAGGGGGATCCAACTCATAGTTTTCGGGTCGAAGTACTCTTCGCTCAGGTTGCTTTACGTTGCTTAACCCAGGTAGAACCTTTTCGCCTAGGGGGATCCGGCTCATAGTTCCGGGTAGAAGTACTATTCGCTCAGGTTGTTTTACGTAGCATAACCCAGGTAGAACCTTTTCACCTAGGGGGATCCAGATCATAGATCCGGGTAGAACTACTCTTCGCTCAGGTTGTTTTACGTAGCTTAACCCAGGTAGAACCTTTTCGCCTAGGGAAATCCAGCTCATAGTTCCGGGTAGAATTACTCTTCGCTTATGTTGTTTTATGTAGCTTAACCCATGTAGAAATTTTTTGCCTAGGGGGATCCAGCTCATAGTTTCGGGTAGAAGTACTCTTCGTACAGGCTTGCTATTCGTAGCTTAACCCAGGTAGAACCTTCTCGCCTAGGGGGATCCTGCTCATATTTCCGGGTAGAAGTACTCTTCGCCCAGGCTTGATTTTCTAAGCTTAACCCAGGAAGAACCTTTTTGCCTCGAGGGATCTTGCTCATAGTTCCGAGTAAAAGTACTCTTCGCTCAGATTTTTTTGCGTAGCTTAACCCAGGTAGAACCTTTTCGCCTAGGCTGATCCAGCTAATAGTTCCGGGTAGAAGTAATCTTCGATCAGTTTGTTTTATGTAGCTTAAACCAAGTATAACCTTTTTGCCTTGGGATCCAACTCATAATTCCGGGTAGAAGAACTCTTCGCTCAGGTTGTTTTACGGAGCTTAACCCAGGCAGAACCTTTTCGCCTAGGGGGATCCAGATCATAGTTTTCGGGTAGAAGTACTCTTCGCATAGGCTATTTTTTGTAGCTTAACCCAGGTCGAACCTTTTTGCCTAGGGGGATCCAGCTCATAGTTTCTTGGTAGAAGTACTATTCGCCCAGGCTATATTCCGTAGCTTAACCAGGTAGAACCTTTTTGCCTAGGGGGATCCAGCTCATAGTTTCGGGTAGAAGTACTCTTCGCTCGCGTTGTTTTACGTAGCTTAACCCAGGAAGAACCTTTTTGCCTAGGGGGGTCCTGCTCATAGTTCCGGGTAGAAGTACTCTTCGCTCAGATTGTTTTACGTGCCTTAACCCAGGTAGAACCTTTTCGCCTAGGGTAATCAAACTCGTAGTTCCGGGTAGAAGTACTCTTCGCCCAGGCTTGTTTTTTGTACCTTAACCCAAGTAGAACCTTTTCGCCTAGGGGTATCCAGCTCACAGTTCCAGGTAAAAGTACTCTTCGCCCAGTCTTTTTTTTAGTAGCTTAATTCAGGTAGAACCTTTTCGTCTAGGGGGATCCAACTCATAGTTCCGGGTAGAAGTACTCTTCGCATAGATTGTTTTACGGAGCTTAACCCAGGTAGAACCTTTTCGCCTAGGGGGATCCAGCTCATAGTTCAGGGTAGAAGTACTCTTCACTTAGGTTGTTTTTCTTAGCTTAACCCAGGTAGAACCTTTTTGCGTAAAGGGATTCTGCTCATTGTTCCGGGTAGAAGTACTCTTCGCTCAGATTATTTTACGTAGCTTAACCCAAGTAGAACCTTTTCGCCTAGGGTGATCCAGCTCATAGTTCTGAGTAGAAGTACTCTTCGCTCAGGTTGTTTTATGTAGCTTAACCAGCTAGAACCTTTTTGCCTAGGTTGATCAAGCTCATAGTTCCGGGTAGAAGTACTCTTCACCCAGGCTGTTTTTCGTAGCTTAACCCAAGTAGAACCTTTTCACCTAGGGGGATCCAGATCATAGTTTTCAGGTAGAAGTACTCTTCGCATAGGCTATTTTTTGTAGCTTAACCCAGGTAGAACCTTTTTGCCTAGGGGGATCCAGCTCATAGTTCCGGGTAGAAGTACTATTCACCCAGGTTGTTTTACGTAGCTTAACCCAGGTTGAACCTTTTCTCCTAGGGGGATCTAGCTCATAGTTCTAGGTAGAAGAACTCTTCGCTTAGGTTGTTTTATGTAGCTTAACCCAGGTAGAACCTTTTTGCCTAGGGGGATCCTATACATAGTTTCGGGTAGAAGTACTCTTCGCCCAGGCTTGTTTTTCGTAGCTTAACCCATGTCGAACCTTTTCGCCTAGGGGGATCCATCTCATAGTTTCGGGTAGAAGTACTCTTCGCCCAGGCTTGTTTTTCTTAGCTTAACCCAGGTAGAACCTTTTCTCCTAGGGGGATCCATCTCATAGTTCAAGGTAGAAGTACTCTTCGCCCAGGTTGTTTTACGTAGATTAACCCAGGTAGAACCTTTTTGCCTAAAGGGATCCAGCTCGTAGTTCCGGGTAGAATTGCTCTACGCCCAGGCTGTTTTTCGTTGCTTAACCCAGGTAGAACCTTTTCGCCTAGGGGGATCCAGAATATAGTTTCCAGGTAGAAGTACTCTTCGCATAGGCTATTTTTCATAGCTTAACCCAGGTCGAACCTTTTCGCCTAGGGGGATCCATCTCATAGATCCAGGTAGAAGTACTCTTCGCCCAGGTTGTTTTACGTAGATTAACCCAGGTAGAACCTTTTCTCCTAGGGGGATCTAGCTCATAGTTCTGGGTAGAAGAACTCTTCGCTTAGGTTGTTTTATGTAGCTTAACCCAGGTATAACCTTTTTGCCTAGGGGGATCCTTCACATAGTTTCGGGTAGAAGTACTCTTCGGCCAGGCTTATTTTTCATAGCATAACCCGTGTCGAACCTTTTTGCCTAGGGGGATCCATCTCATAGTTCCGGGTAGAAGTACTCTTCGCCCAGGCTTATTTTTCTTAGCTTAACCCAGGTAGAACCTTTTTGCCTAGGGGTATCCAGCTCACAGTTTCGGGTAGAAGTACACTTTGCTCAGGTTGTTTTATGTAGCATAACCCAGGTAGAACCTTTTCACCTCTAGGGATCCAGCTCGTAGTTCCGGGTAGAATTACTCTATGCCCAGGCTATTTTTTGTTGCTTAACCCAGGTGGAACCTTTTCGCCTAGGGGGATCCAGAATATAGTTTCCAGGTAGAAGTACTCTTCGCATAGGCTATTTTTCATAGCTTAACCCAGGTCGAACCTTTTCGCCTAGGGGGATCCATCTCATAGTTCTAGGTAGAAGTACTCTTCGCCCAGGTTGTTTTACGTAGATTAACCCAGGTAGAACCTTTTCTCCTAGAGGGATCCAGCTCATAGTTCTGGGTAGAATTACTCTTCGCTTAGGTTGTTTTATGTAGCTTAACCCTGGTAAAACCTTTTCGCCTAGGGGGATCCAGCTCATAGTTAAGGGTAGAAGTACTCTTCGCTTAGGTTGTGTTTCTTAGCCTAACCCAGGTAGAACCTTTTATCCGAAGGTGATCCAGCTCATAGTTTCTTGGTAGAAGTACTATTCGCCCAGGCTATATTCCGTAGCTTAACCAGGTAGAACCTTTTTGTCTAGGGGGATCCAGCTTATAGTTCTGGGTAGAAGTACTCTTCGCTCGCGTTGTTTTACGTAGCTTAACCCAGGAAGAACCTTTTTGCCTAGGGGGTCCTGCTCATAGTTCCGGGTAGAAGTACTCTTCGCTCAGATTGTTTTACGTGCCTTAACCCTGGTAGAACCTTTTCGCCTAGGGTAATCAAACTCGTAGTTCCGGGTAGAAGTACTCTTCACCCAGGCTTGTCTTTTGTACCTTAACCCAAGTAGAACCTTTTCGCCTAGGGGTATCCAGCTCATAGTTCTAGGTAAAAGTACTCTTCGCCCAGTCTTGTTTTTAGTAGCTTAACACAGGTAGAACCTTTTTGCCTAGGGGGATCCTACACATAGTTCCGGGTAGAAGTACTCTTCGCTCAGATTGTTTTACGTGCCTTAACCCAGGTAGAACTTTTTCGCCTATGGGGATCTAGCTCATAGTTCCGGGTAGAAGTACTCTTAGCCAATGCTATTTTTCGTAGCTTAACCAGGTAGAACCTTTTTTCCTAGGGGGATCCAGCTCAAAGTTCCGGGTAGAAGTACTCTTCGCCCAAGATGTTTTTTATAACTTAACCCAGGTAGAACCTTTTCGCCTAGGAGGATCCAACTTATAGTTTCGGGTAAAGTACTCTTTGCCCATGCTATTTTACGTAGCTTAACCCAGGTAGAACCTTTTCGCCTAGGGGGATCTAGCTCATAGTTCCGGGTAGAAGTACTCTTCGCTCGGGATGTTTTTCGTAGCTTAACCCAGGAACAACCTTTTCACCTAGGGGGATCCAACTCATAGTTTCCGGGTCGAAGTACTCTTCGCTCAGGTTGCTTTACGTTGCTTAACCCAGGTAGAACCTTTTAGCCTAGGGGGATCCAGCTCATAGTTCCGGGTAGAAGTACTGTTCGCTCAGGTTATTTTACGTAGCATAACCCAGGTAGAACCTTTTCACCTAGGGTGATCCAGATCATAGATCCGGGTAGAAGTACTCTTCGCTCAGGTTGTTTTACGTAGCTTAACCCAGGTAGAACCTTTTCGCCTAGGGAAATCCAGCTCATAGTTCCGGGTAGAATTACTCTTCGCTCAGGTTGTTTTATGTAGCTTAACCCAGGTAGAAATTTTTTGCCTAGGGGGATCCAGCTCATAGTTTCGGGTAGAAGTACTCTTCGCACAGGCTTGCTTTTCGTAGCTTAACCCAGGTAGAACCTTCTCGCCTAGGGGGATCCTGCTCATATTTCCGGGTAGAAGTACTCTTCGCCCAGGCTTGATTTTCTTAGCTTAACCCAAGTGGAACCTTTTTGCCTCGAGGGATCCTGCTCATAGTTCCTAGTAGAAGTACTCTTCGCTCAGATTGTTTTGCGTAGCTTAACCCAGATAGAACCTTTTCGCCTAGGCTGATCCAGCTAATAGTTCCGGGTAGAAGTAATCTTCGATCAGGTTGTTTTATATAGCTTGAACCAAGTATAACCTTTTCGCCTTGGGATCCAACTCATAATTCCGGGTAGAAGGACTCTTTGCTCAGGTTGTTTTACGGAGCTTAACCCAGGCAGAACCTTTTCGCCTATGGGGATCTAGATCATAGTTCCGGGTAGAAGTACTCTTCACTCAGGCTATTTTTCGTATCTTAACCTGGTAGAACCTTTTTGCCTAGGGGGATCCAGCTCATAGTTCCAGGTAGAAGTACTCTTCGCCCATGCTAATTTTTATAGCTTAACCCAGGTAGAACCTTTTCGCCTAGGAGGATCCAACACATAGTTTAAGGTAGAAGTAATCTTTGTCCATGCTATTTTACGTAGCTTAACCCAGGTAGAACCTTTTCGCCTCGGGGGATCCAGCTCATAGTTTCGGGTAGAAGTACTCTTCACTCAGGATGTTTTTCGTAGCTTAACCCAGGTACAACCTTTTCACCTAGGGGGATCCAGCTCATAGTTTCCGGGTCGAAGTACTCTTCGCTCAGGTTGCTTTACGTTGCTTAACCCAGGTAGAACCTTTTCTCCTAGGGGGATCCAGCTTATAGTTCTGGGTAGAAGTACTCTTCGCTTAGGTTGTTTTATGTAGCTTAACCCAGGTAGAACCTTTTTGCCTAGGGGGATCCAGCTCATAGTTCAGGGTAGAAGTACTCTTCGCTCAGGTTGTTTTTCTTAGATTAACCCAGGTAGAACCTTTTCTCCGAAGGTGATCCAGCTCATAGTTTCTTGGTAGAAGTACACTTCGCCCAGGCTGTTTTCCGTAGATTAACCAAGTAGAACCTTTTTGCCTAGGGGGATCCGGCTCATAGTTCCGGGTAGAAGTACTCTTCGCTCGGGTTGCTTTACGTAGCTTAACCCAGGTAGAACCTTTTTGCCTAGGGGGATCCTGTTCATAGTTCTGGGTAGAAGTACTCTTCGCTCAGATTGTTTTACGTGCCTTAACCCAGGTAGAACATTTTTGCCTCTAGGGATCCAGCTCATAGTTTCAGGTAGAAGTACACTTCGCCCAGGCTTGTTTTTCGTTGCTTAACCCTGGTAGAACCTTTTTTTCCTAGGGGGATCCAGCTCACAGTTTCGGGTAGAAGTACACTTCGCTCAGGTTGTTTTACGTAGCTTAAACCAGGTAGAACCTTTTCGCCTCTAGGGATCCAGCTTATAGTTCCGGGTAGAAGTACTCTTCGCCCAGGCAGTTTTTCGAAGCTTAACCCAAGTAGAACCTTTTCACCTAGGGGGATCAAGCTCATAGTTCCGGGTAAAAGTACTCTTCGCCCAGGTTGTTTTACGTAGCTTAACCCAGGTAAAACCTTTTCTCCTAGGGGGATCCAGCTCATAGTTCTGGGTAGAAGTACTCCTCGCTCGGGTTGTTTTATATAGCTTAACCCAGGTAGAACCTTTTCGCTTAGAGGGGATCCAGCTCATAGTTCCGGGTAGAAGTACTCTTCGCTCAGGTTGTTTTTCTTAGCTTAACCTAGGTAGAACCTTTTCTCCGAAGGTGATCCAGCTCATAGTTTCTGGGTAGAAGTACTCTTCGCCCAGGCTGTTTTCCGTAGCTTAACCAGGTAGAACCTTTTTGTGTAGGGCGATCCAGCTCATAGTTCCGGGTAGAAGTAATCTTCGCTCGGGTTGTTTAGCGTAGCTTAACATAGGTAGAACCTTTTTCCCTAGGGGGATCCTACACATAGTTCCGGGTAGAAGTACTCGTCGCTCAGATTGTTTTACGTGCCTTAACCCAGGTAGAACTTTTTCGCCTCTATGGATCCAGCTCATAGTTCCGCTTGGAAGTACTCTTCACCGAGGCTGTTTTACGTAGCTTAACCCAGGTATAATCGTTTTGCCTAGGGGGATCCAGCTCATAGTTCCGGGTAGAAGTACTCTTCGCTCAGGTTGTTTTACGTAGCTTAACCCAGGTAGAACCTTTTCGCCTAGGGGGATCCAGCTCACATTTTTGGGTAGAAGTGCACTTCGCTCAGGTTGTTTTATGTAGCTTAACCCAGGTAGAACCTTTTCGCCTCTAGGGATCCAGCTTATAGTTCCGGGTAGAAGTACTCTTCGCCCAGGCTGTTTTTCGTAGCTTAACCCAGGTAGAACCTTTTCTCCTAGGGGATCCAGCTCATAGTTCTGGGTAGAAGTACTCTTCGCTTAGGTTGTTTTATGTAGCTTAACCCAGGTAGAACCTTTTCGCCTAGGGGGATCCAGCTCATAGTTCAGGGTAGAAGTACTCTTCGCTCGGGTTGTTTTTCTTAGCTTAACCCAGGTAGAACCTTTTCTCCGAAGGTGATCCAGCTCATAGTTTCTTGGTAGAAGTACTCTTTGCCCAGGCTGTTTTCCGTAGCTTAACCAGGTAGAACCTTTTTGCATAGGGGGATCCGGCTCATAGTTCCGGGTAGAAGTACTCTTCGCTAGAGTTATTTTACGTAGCTTAACCCAGGTAGAACCTTTTTTCCTAGGGGGATCCTGCTCATAGTTTCGGGTAGAAGTACTCTTCGTTCAGATTGTTTTACGTGCCTTAACCCAGGTAGAACCTTTTCGCCTCTAGGTATCCAGCTCATAGTTTCGGGTAGAAGTACACTTCGCCCAAGCTTGTTTTTCGATGCTTAACCCAGGTAGAACCCTTTTTTCCTAGGGGGATCCAGCTCACAGTTTCGGGTAGAAGTACACTTCGCTCAGGTTGTTTTACGTAGCTTAACCCAGGAAGAACCTTTTCGCCTCTAGGGATCCAGCTTATAGTTCCGAGTAGAAGTACTCTTCGCCCAGGTTGTTTTACGTAGCTTAACCCTGGTAGAACCTTTTCTCCTAGGGGGATCCAGCTCATAGTTCTGGGTAGAAGCACTCTTCGCTTAGGTTGTTTTATGTAGCTTAACCCAGGTAGAACTTTTTCGCCTAGGGGGATCCAGCTCATAGTTCAGGGTAGAAGTACTCTTTGCTCAGGTTGTTTTTCTTAGCTTAACCCAGGTAGAACCTTTTTGCCTAGGGGGATCCAGCTCATAGTTCCGGGTAGAAGTACTCTTTGCTCGGGTTGTTTTATGTAGCTTAACCAGGTAGAACCTTTTTGTCTAGTGGGATCCAGCTCATAGTTTCGGGTAGAATTACTCTTCGCTCGGGTTGTTTTTCTTAGCTTAACCTAGGTAGAACCTTTTCTCCGAAGGTGATCCAGCTCATAGTTTCTGGGTAGAAGTACTCTTCGCCCAGGCTGTTTTCCGTAACTTAACCAGGTAGAACCTCTTTGTCTAGGGGGATCCAGCTCATAGTTCCGGGTAGAAGTACTCTTCGCTCGGGTTGTTTAACGTAGCTTAACACAGGTAGAACCTTTTTGCCTAGGGGGATCCTACATATAGTTCCGGGTAGAAGTACTCGTCGCTCAGATTTTTTTGCCTGCCTTAACCCAGGTAGAACTTTTTCGCCTCTATGGATCCAGCTCATAGTTCCGCTTGGAAGTACTCTTCGCCGAGGCTGTTTTACGTAGCTTAACCCAGGTAGAATCGTTTTGCCTAGGGGGATCCAGCTCATAGTTCCGGGTAGAAGTACTCTTCGCTCAGGTTGTTTTACGTAGCTTAACCCAGGTAGAACCTTTTCGCCTAGGGGATCCAGCTCACAGTTTCGGGTAGAAGTACACTTCGCTCGGGTTGTTTTACGTAGCTTAACCCAGGTAGAACGTTTTCGCCTCTAGGGATCCAGCTTATAGTTCCAGGTAGAAGTACTCTTCGCCCAAGCTGTGTTTCGTAGCTTAACCCAGGTAGAAACTTTTCTCCTCGGGGGATCCAGCTCATAGTTCTGGGTAGAAGTACTCTTCGCTTAGGTTGTTTTATGTAGCTTAACCCAGGTAGAACCTTTTCGCCTAGGGGGATCCAGCTCATAGTTCAGGGTAGAAGTACTCTTCGCTCAGGTTGTTTTTTTTAGCTTAACCCAGGTAGAACCTTTTCTCCGAAGGTGATCCAGCTCATAGTTTCTTGGTAGAAGTACTCTTCGCCCAGGCTGTTTTCCGTAGCTTAACCAGGTTGAACCTTTTCGCCTAGGGGGATCCAGCTCATAGTTCCGGGTAGAAGTACTCTTCGCTCGGGTTGTTTTACGTAGCTTAACCCAGGTAGAACCTTTTTGCCTAAAGGGATCCTGCTCATAGTTCCGGGTAGAAGTACTCTTCGCTTAGATTGTTTTACGTGCCTTAACCCAGGTAGAACCTTTTCGCCTCTAGGGATCCTGCTCATAGTTTCGGGTAGAAGTACAATTTGCCCAGGCTTGTTTTTCGTTGCTTAACTCAGGTAGAACCTTTTTTTCCTAGGGGGATCCAGCTCACAGTTTCTGGTTGAAGTACACTCTGCTCGGTTTGTTTTACGTAGCTTAACCCAGGTAGAACCTTTTCGCCTCTAGGGATCCAGTTTATAGTTCCGGGTAGAAGTACTCTTCGCCCAGGCTGTGTTTCGTAGCTTAACCCATGTAGAACCTTTTCACCTAGGGGGATCCAGCTCATAATTCCTGGTAAAAGTACTATTGTCCCAGGTTGTTTTACGTAGCTTAACCCAGGTAAAACCTTTTCTCCTAGGGGGATCCAGCTCATAGTTCTAGGTAGAAGTACTCTTCGCTTAGGTTGTTTTATGTAGCTAAACCCAGGTAGAACCTTTTCGCCTAGGGGGATCCAACTCATAGTTCAGGGTAGAAGTACTCTTCACTCAGGTTGTTTTTCTTAGCTTAACCCAATTAGAACCTTTTCTCCGAAGGTGATCCAGCTCATAGTTTCTTGGTAGAAGTACTCTTCCCCCAGGCTATTTTTCGTAGCTTAACGAGGTTGAACCTTTTTGCCTAGGGGGATCCAGCTCATAGTTTCGGGTAGAAGTACTCTTCGCTCGGGTTGTTTTACGTAGCTTAACCCAGGTAGAACCTTTTTGCCTAGGGGGATCCTGCTCATAGTTCCGGGTAGAAGTACTCTTCGCTCAGATTATTTTACGTGCCTTAACCCAGGTAGAACCTTTTCGCCTCTAGGGATCCAGCTCATTGTTCCGGGTAGAAGTACTCTTCGCCCAGACTGTTTTACGTAGCTTAACCAAGTAGAACCTTTTCGCCTAGGTGGATCCAGCTCATAGTTCCGGGTAGAAGTACTCTTCGCCCAAGTTGTTTTACGTAGCTTAACCCAGGTAGAACCTTTTCTCCTAGGGGGATCCAGCTCATAGTTCTGGGTAGAAGCACTCTTCGCTTAGGTTGTTTTATGTAGCTTAACCCAGGTAGAACTTTTTCGCCTAGGGGGATCCAGCTCATAGTTCAGGGTAGAAGTACTTTTTGCTCAGGTTGTTTTTCTTAGCTTAACCCAGGTTGAACCTTTTTGCCTAGGGGGATCCAGCTCATAGTTCCGGGTAGAAGTACTCTTCGCTCGGGTTGTTTTATGTAGCTTAACCAGGTAGAACCTTTTTGTCTAGTGGGATCCAGCTCATAGTTTCGGGTAGAATTACTCTTCGCTCAGGTTGTTTTTCTTAGCTTAACCTAGGTTGAACGTTTTCTCCGAAGGTGATCCAGCTCATAGTTTCTGGGTAGAAGTACTCTTCGCCCAGGCTATTTTCCGTAGCTTAACCAGGTAGAACCTTTTTGTCTAGGGGGATCAAGCTCATAGTTCCGGGTAGAAGTACTCTTCGCTCGGGTTGTTTAACGTAGCTTAACACAGGTAGAACCTTTTTGCCTAGGGGGATCCTACACATAGTTCCGGGTAGAAGTACTCGTCGCTCAGATTATTTTGCGTGCCTTAACCCAGGTAGAACTTTTTCGCCTCTATGGATCCAGCTCATAGTTCCGCTGGGAAGTACTCTTCGCCGAGGCTGTTTTACGTAGCTTAACCCAGGTAGAATCGTTTTGCCTATGGGGATCCAGCTCATAGTTCCGGGTAGAAGTACTCTTCGCTCAGGTTGTTTTACGTAGCTTAACCCAGGTAGAACCTTTTCGCCTAGGGGGATCCAGCTCACAGTTTCGGGTAGAAGTACACTTCGCTCGGGTTGTTTTACGTAGCTTAACCCAGGTAGAACCTTTTCGCCTCTAGGGATCCAGCTTATAGTTCCAGGTAGAAGTACTCTTCGCCCAAGCTGTTTTTCGTAGCTTAACCCAGGTAGAAACTTTTCTCCTAGGGGGATCCAGCTCATAGTTCTGGGTAGAAGTACTCTTCGCTTAGGTTGTTTTATGTAGCTTAACCCAGGTAGAACCTTTTCGCCTAGGGGGATCCAGCTCATAGTTCAGGGTAGAAGTACTCTTCGCTCAGGTTGTTTTTCTTAGCTTAACCCAGGTAGAACCTTTTCTCCGAAGGTGATCCAGCTCATAGTTTCTTGGTAGAAGTACTCTTCGCCCAGGCTGTTTTCCGTAGCTTAACCAGGTTGAACCTTTTTGCCTAGGGGGATCCAGCTCATAGTTCCCGGTAGAAGTACTCTTCGCTCGGGTTGTTTTACGCAGCTTAACCCAGGTAGAACCTTTTTGCCTAAAGGGATCCTGCTCATAGTTCCGGGTAGAAGTACTCTTCGCTTAGATTGTTTTACGTGCCTTAACCCAGGTAGAACCTTTTCGCCTCTAGGGATCCAGCTCATAGTTTCGGGTAGAAGTACAATTTGCCCAGGCTTGTTTTTCGTTGCTTAACCCAGGTAGAACCTTTTTTTCCTAGGGGGATCCAGCTCACAGTTTCTGGTTGAAGTACACTTTGCTCAGTTTGTTTTACGTAGCTTAACCTAGGTAGAACCTTTTCGCCTCTAGGGATCCAGTTTATAGTTCCGGGTAGAAGTACTCTTCGCCCAGGCTGTGTTTCGTAGCTTAACCCAAGTAGAACCTTTTCACCTAGGGGGATCCAGCTCATAATTCCCGGTAAAAGTACTATTCTCCCAGGTTGTTTTACGTAGCTTAACCCAGGTAAAACCTTTTCTCCTAGGGGGATCCAGCTCATAGTTCTGGGTAGAAGTACTCCTCGCTTAGGTTGTTTTATGTAGCTTAACCCAGGTAGAACCTTTTCCCCTAGAGGGGATCCAGCTCACAGTTCCGGGTAGAAGTACTCTTTGCTCAAGTTGTTTTTCTTAGCTTAACCCAGGTAGAACCTTTTCTCCGAAGGAGATCCAGCTCATAGTTTCTGGGTAGAAGTACTCTTCGCCCAGGCCGTTTTCCGTTGCTTAACCAGGTAGAACCTTTTTGTCTAGGGGGATCCAGCTCATAGTTCCGGGTAGAAGTACTCTTCGCTCATCTTGTTTTATGTGCCTTAACCCAAGTAGAACCTTTTTGCCTCTAGGGATCCAGCTTATAGTTCCGGGTAGAAGTACTCTTCGCCGAGGCTGTTTTACGTAGCTTAA
Source organism: Nicotiana tomentosiformis (assembly GCF_000390325.3). Taxonomy (NCBI): domain Eukaryota; kingdom Viridiplantae; phylum Streptophyta; class Magnoliopsida; order Solanales; family Solanaceae; genus Nicotiana; species Nicotiana tomentosiformis. The sequence goes on along the minus strand of NW_027174771.1, from coordinate 43,027 downwards.
CCCAGGTAGAATCGTTTTGCCTAGGGGGATCCAGCTCATAGTTCCGGGTAGAAGAACTCTTCGCTCAGTTTGTTTTACGTAGCTTAACCCAGGTAGAACCTTTTTGCCTAGGGGGATCCAGCTCACAGTTTTGGGTAGAAGTACACTTCGCTCAGGTTGTTTTATGTAGCTTAACCCAGGTAGAACCTTTTCGCCTCTAGGCATCCAGCTTATAGTTCCGGGTAGAAGTACTCTTCACCCAGGCTTTTTTTCGTAGCTTAACCTAGGTAGAACCTTTTCTCCTAGGGGGATCCAGCTCATAGTTCTGGGTAGAAGTACTCTTCGCTTAGGTTGTTTTATGTAGCTAAACCCAGGTAGAACCTTTTCGCCTAGGGGGATCCAGCTCATAGTTTAGGGTAGAAGTACTCTTCGCTCAGGTTGTTTTTCTTAGCTTAACCCAGGTAGAACCTTTTCTCCGAAGGTGATCCAGCTCATAGTTTCTTGGTAGAAGTACTCTTCGCCCAGGCTATTTTCCGTAGCTTAACGAGGTTGAACCTTTTTGCCTAGGGGGATCCAGCTCATAGTTTCGGGTAGAAGTACTCTTCGCTCGGGTTGTTTTACGTAGCTTAACCCAGGTAGAACCTTTTTGCCTAGGGGGATCCTGCTCATAGTTCCGGGTAGAAGTACTCTTCGCTCAGATTATTTTACGTGCCTTAACCCAGGTAGAACCTTTTCGCCTCTAGGGATCCAGCTCATTGTTCCGGGTAGAAGTACTCTTCGTCCAGACTGTTTTACGTAGCTTAACCAAGTAGAACCTTTTCGCCTAGGTGGATCCAGCTCATAGTTCCGTGTTGAAGTACTCTTCGCCCAGGTTGTTTTACGTAGCTTAACCTAGATAGAACCTTTTCTCCTAGGGGGATCCAGCTCATAGTTCTGGGTAGAAGCACTCTTCGCTTAGGTTGTTTTATGTAGCTTAACCCACGTAGAACTTTTTTGCCTAGGGGGATCCAGCTCATAGTTCAGGGTAGATGTACTCTTTGCTCAGGTTGTTTTTCTTTGCTTAACCCAGGTAGAACCTTTTTGCCTAGGGGGATCCAGCTCATAGTTCCGGGTAGAAGTACTCTACGCTCGGGTTGTTTTACATAGCTTAACCCAGGTAGAACCTTTTTGCCTAGGGGGATCCCGCTCATAGTTTCGGGTAGAAGTACTCTTTGCTCAGATTATTTTACGTGCCTTAACCTAGGTATAACCTTTTCGCCTCTAGGTATCCAGCTCATAGTTCCGGGTAGAAGTACTCTTCGCCCAGGCTGTTTTACGTAGCTTAACCAAGTAGAACCTTTACGCCTAGGTGGATCCAGCTTATAGTTCCGGGTAGAAGTACTCTTCGCCGAGGTTGTTTTACCTAGCTTATCCCAGGTAGAACCTTTTCGCCTATGGGGATCCAGCTCATAGTTTCCGGGTCGAAGTACTCCTCGCTCAGGTTGTTTTACGTAGCTTAACCCAGGTAGAAGCTTTTCTCCTAGGGGGATCCAGCTCATAGTTCTGGGTAGAAGTACTCTTCGCTTAGGTTGTTTTATGTAGCTTAACCCAGGTAGAACTTTTTTGCCTAGGGGGATCCAGCTCATAGTTCAGGGTAGAATTACTCTTTGCTCAGGTTGTTTTTCTTAGCTTAACCCAGGTAGAACCTTTTCTCTGAAGGTGATCCAGCTCATAGTTTCTTGGTAGAAGTACTCTTCGCCGAGGCTGTTTTCCGTAGCTTAACCAGGTAGAACCTTTTTGCCTAGGGGGATCCAGCTCATAGTTCCGGGTAGAAGTACTCTTCGCTCGGGTTGTTTTACGTAGCTTAACCCAGGTAGAACCTTTTTGCCTAGGGGAATCCTGCTCATAGTTCCGGGTAGAAGTACTCTTCGCTCAGATTGTTTTACGTGCCTGAACCCAGGTAGAACCTTTTCGCCTAGGGTAATCAAACTCATAGTTCCGGGTAGAATTACTCTTCGCCCAGGCTTGTTTTTTGTACCTTAACCCAAGTAGAACCTTTTCGCCTAGGGGTATCCAGCTCATAGTTCCGGGTAGAAGTACTCTTCGCTCGGGTAGTTTTACGTAGCTTAACCCAGGTAGAACCTTTTTGCCTAGGGGGATCCCGCTCATAGTTCCGGGTAGAAGTACTCTTTGCTCAGATTATTTTACGTGCCTTAACCCAGGTAGAACCTTTTCGCCTCTAGGGATCCAGCTCATAGTTCCGGGTAGAAGTACTCTTCGCCCAGGCTGTTCTACGTAGCTTAACCAAGTAGAACCTTTTTGCCTAGGTGGATCCAGCTTATAGTTCCGGGTAGAAGTACTCTTCGCCGAGGTTGTTTTACCTAGCTTATCCCAGGTAGAACCTTTTCGCCTAGGGGGATCCAGCTCATAGTTTCCGGGTCGAAGTACTCTTCGCTCAGGTTGTTTTACATAGCTTAACCCAGGTAGAAGCTTTTCTCCTAAGGGGATCCAGCTCATAGTTCTGGGTAGAAGTACTCTTCGCTTAGGTTATTTTATGTAGCTTAACCCAGGTAGAACTTTTTCGCCTAGGGGGATCCAGCTCATAGTTCAGGGTAGAAGTACTCTTTGCTCAGGTTGTTTTTCTTAGCTCAACCCAGGTAGAACCTTTTCTCCGAAGGTGATCCAGCTCATAGTTTCTTGGTAGAAGTACTCTTCGCCGAGGCTGTTTTCCGTAGCTTAACCAGGTAGAACCTTTTTGCCTAGGGGGATCCAGCTCATAGTTCCGGGTAGAAGTACTCTTCGCTCGGGTTGTTTTACGTAGCTTAACCCTGGTAGAACCTTTTTGCCTAGGGGAATCCTGCTCATAGTTCCGGGTAGAAGTACTCTTCGCTCAGATTGTTTTACGTGCCTTAACCCAGGTAGAACCTTTTCGCATCTAGGGATCCAGCTCATAGTTCCGGGTAGAAGTACTCTTCGCCCAGGATGTTTTACGTAGCTTAACCCAGGTGGAATCATTTTGCCTAGGGGATCCAGCTTATAGTTCCGGGTAGAAGTACTCTTCACTCAGGTTGTTTTACGTAGCTTATCCCAGGTAGAACCTTTTCGCCTAGGGTGATCCAGCTCATAGTTACGGGTAGAAGTACTATTTGCTCAGGTTGTTTTATTTAGCTTAACCCAAGAATAACCTTTTTTCCTAGGGGCATCCAGCTCACAGTTTCGGGTAGAAGTACACTTCTCTCAGGTTGTTTTACGTAGCGTGACACAGGTAGAACCTTTTCACCTCTAGGGATCCAGATCATAGTTCCGGGTAGAAGTACTCTTCATCCAGGCTATTTTTCGTTGCTTAACCCAAGTAGAACCTTTTCACCTAGGGGGATCCAGATCATAGTTTCCGGGTAGAAGTACTCTTCGCATAGGCAATTTTTTGTAGCTTAACCGAGGTAGAACCTTTTCGCCTAGGGGGATCCAGATCATAGTTCCGGGTAGAAGTACTCTTCTCCCAGGTTGTTTTATGTAGCTTAACCCATGTAGAACCTTTTCTCCTAGAGGGCTCCAGCTCATAGTTCTGGGTAGAAGAACTCTTCGCTTAGGTTGTTTTATGTAGATTAACCCAGGTAGAACCTTTTCGCCTAGGGGGATCCAGCTCACTGTTCCGGGTAGAAGTACTCTTCGCTCGGGTTGTTTTACGTAGCTTAACCCAGGTAGAACCTTTTTACCTAGGGGGATCCAGCTCATAGTTTTGGGTAGAAGTACTCTTCGCTTAGGTTGTTGTACGTAGCTTAACCCTGGTAGAACCTTTTCTCCTAGGGGGATCCAGCTCATAGTTCCAGGTAGAAGTACTCTTCGCCCAGGTTGTTTTAAGTAGCTTGACCTAGGTAGAATCTTTTTTCCTAGGGGGATCCAGCTCACAGTTCCGGGTAGAAGTACTCTTCGCTCAGGTTGTTTTACGTAGCTTAACCCAGGTAGAACCTTTTCGCCTAGGGGGATCCATCTCATAGTCCGGGTAGAAGTACTCTTCGCTCAGGTTGTTTTATGTTCCTTAACCCAGGTAGAAACTTTTTTCCTAGGGGGATCCAGCTCATAGTTTCGGGTAGAAGTACTCTTCGCACAGGCTTGTTTTTCGTAGCTTAACCCAGGTAGAACATTCTCGCCTAGGGGGATCTTGCTCATATTTCCGGGTAGAAGTAATCTTCGCCCAAGCTTGTTTTTCTTTGCTTAACCCAGGTAGAATCTTTTTGCCTACAGGGATCCTACTCATAGTTCCGGGTAGAAGTACTCCTCGCTCGGATTGTTTTACGTAGCTTAACCCAGGTAGAACCTTTTCGCCTAGGGTGATCCAGCTCATAGTTACGGGTAGAAGTACTCTTTGCTCAGGTTGTTTTATTTAGCTTAACCCAAGTATAACCTTTTTGCCTAGGGGCATCCAGCTCACAGTTTCGGGTAGAAGTACACTTCTCTTAGGTTGTTTTACGTAGCGTGACACAGGTAGAACCTTTCCACCTCTAGGGATCCAGATCATAGTTCCGGGTAGAAGTACTCTTCATCCAGGCTGTTTTTCGTAGCTTAACCCAAGTAGAACCTTTTCACCTAGGGGGATCCAGATCATAGTTTCCGGGTAGAAGTACTCTTCGCATAGGCTATTTTTTGTAGCCTAACCCAGGTAGAACCTTTTCGCCTAGGGGGATCCAGATCATAGTTCCGGGTAGAAGTACTCTTCTCCCAGGTTGTTTTATGTAGCTTAACCCATGTAGAACCTTTTCTCCTAGAGGGCTCCAGCTCATAGTTCTGGGTAGAAGAACTCTTCGCTTAGGTTGTTTTATGTAGATTAACCCAGGTAGAACCTTTTCGCCTAGGGGGATCCAGCTCACTGTTCCGGGTAGAAGTACTCTTCGCTCGGGTTGTTTTACGTAGCTTAACCCAGGTAGAACCTTTTTACCTAGGGGGATCCAGCTCATAGTTTTGGGTAGAAGTACTCTTCGCTTAGGTTGTTGTACGTAGCTTAACCCTGGTAGAACCTTTTCTCCTAGGGGGATCCAGCTCATAGTTCCAGGTAGAAGTACTCTTCGCCCAGGTTGTTTTAAGTAGCTTGACCTAGGTAGAATCTTTTTTCCTAGGGGGATCCAGCTCACAGTTCCGGGTAGAAGTACTCTTCGCTCAGGTTGTTTTACGTAGCTTAACCCAGGTAGAACCTTTTCGCCTAGGGGGATCCATCTCATAGTCCGGGTAGAAGTACTCTTCGCTCAGGTTGTTTTATGTTCCTTAACCCAGGTAGAAACTTTTTTCCTAGGGGGATCCAGCTCATAGTTTCGGGTAGAAGTACTCTTCGCACAGGCTTGTTTTTCGTAGCTTAACCCAGGTAGAACATTCTCGCCTAGGGGGATCCTGCTCATATTTCCGGGTAGAAGTAATCTTCGCCCAAGCTTGTTTTTCTTTGCTTAACCCAGGTAGAATCTTTTTGCCTACAGGGATCCTACTCATAGTTCCGGGTAGAAGTACTCCTCGCTCGGATTGTTTTACGTAGCTTAACCCAGGTAGAACCTTTTCGCCTAGGGTGATCCAGCTCATAGTTACGGGTAGAAGTACTCTTTGCTCAGGTTGTTTTATTTAGCTTAACCCAAGTATAACCTTTTTGCCTAGGGGCATCCAGCTCACAGTTTCGGGTAGAAGTACACTTCTCTGAGGTTGTTTTACGTAGTGTAACACAGGTAGAACCTTTCCACCTCTAGGGATCCAGATCATAGTTCCGGGTAGAAGTACTCTTCATCCAGGCTATTTTTCGTAGCTTAACCCAAGTAGAACCTTTTTACCTAGGGGGATCCAGATCATAGTTTCCGGGTAGAAGTACTCTTCGCATAGGCTATTTTTTATAGCCTAACCCAGGTAGAACCTTTTCGCCTAGGGGGATCCAGCTCATAGTTCCGGGTAGAAGTACTCTTCACCCAGGTTGTTTTACGTAGCTTGACCCATGTAGAACTTTTTCTCCTAGGGAGATCCAGCTCATAGTTCTGGGTAGAAGAACTCTTCGCTTAGGTTGTTTTATGTAGCTTAACCCAGGTAGAACCTTTTCGCCTAGGGGGATCCAGCTCATAGTTCCGGGTAGAAGTACTTTTCGCTCGGGTTGTTTTACATAGCTTAACCCAGGTAGAACCTTTTTACCTAGGGCGATCCAGCTCATAGTTCTGGGTAGAAGTACTCTTAGCCCAGGTAGTTTTACGTAGCTTAACCTAGGTAGAATCTTATTTCCTAGGGGGATCCAGCTCACAGTTCCGGGTAGAAGTACTCTTCGCTCAGGTTGTTTTACGTAGCTTAACCCAGGTAGAACCTTTTCGCCTAGGGGGATCCATCTCATAGTTCCGGGTAGAAGTACTCTTCGCTCAGGTTGTTTTATGTAGCTTAACCCAGGTAGAAACTTTTTTTCTAGAGGGATCCAGCTCATAGTTTCGGGTAGAAGTACTCTTCGCACAGGCTTGTTTTTCGTAGCTTAACCCAGGTAGAACATTCTCGCCTAGGGGGATCCTGCTCATATTTCTGGGTAGAAGTAATCTTCGCCCAAGCTTGTTTTTCTTAGCTTAACCCAGGTAGAACCTTTTTGCCTAAAGGGATCCTACTCATAGTTCCGGGTAGAAGTACTCCTCGCTCGGATTGTTTTACGTTGCTTAACCCAGGTAGAACCTTTTCACCTAGGGTGATCCAGCTCATAGTTACGGGTAGAAGTACTCTTTGCTCAGGTTGTTTTATTTAGCTTAACCCAAGTATAACCTTTTTGCCTAGGGGCATCCAGCTCACAGTTTCGGGTAGAAGTACACTTTTCTCAGGTTGTTTTACGTAGCGTAACACAGGTAGAACCTTTTCACCTCTAGGGATCCAGATCATAGTTCCGGGTAGAAGTACTCTTCATCCAGGCTGTTTTTCGTAGCTTAACCCAAGTAGAACCTTTTCACCTAGGGGGATCCAGATCAAAGTTTCCGGGTAGAAGTACTCTTCGCATAGGCTATTTTTTGTAGCTTAACCCAAGTAGAACCTTTTCGCCTAGGGGGATCCAACTCATAGTTCAGGGTAGAAGTACTCTTCACCCAGGTTGTTTTACGTAGCTTATCCCATGTAGAACCTTTTCTCCTAGGGGGATCCAGCTCATAGTTCTGGGTAGAAGAACTCTTCCCTTAGGTTGTTTTATGTAGCTTAACCCAGGTAGAACCTTTTTGCCTAGGAGGATCCAGCTCATAGTTCCGGGTAGAAGTACCTTTCGCTCGGGTTGTTTTACGTAGCTTAACCCAGGTAGAACCTTTTTACCTAGGGGGATCCAGCTCATAGTTCTGGGTAGAAGAACTCTTCGCTTAGGTTGTTGTACGTAGCTTAACCCTGGTAGAACCTTTTCTCCTAGGGGGATCCAGCTCATAGTTCCAGGTAGAAGTACTCTTCGCCCAGGCTGTTTTACGTAGCTTAACCTAGGTAGAATCTTTTTTCCTAGGGGGATCTAGCTCACAGTTCCGGGTAGAACTACTCTTCGCTCAGATTGTTTTACGTAGCTTAACCCAGGTAGAACCTTTTTGCCTAGGGGGATCCATCTCATTGTTCTGGGTAGAAGTACTCTTCGCTCAAGTTGTTTTATGTAGCTTAACCCAGGTAGAAACTTTTTTCCTAGGGGGATCCTGCTCATAGTTTCGGGTAGAAGTACTCTTCGCACAGGCTTATTTTTCGTAGCCTAACCCTGGTAGAAAATTCTCGCCTAGGGGGATCCTGCTCATATTTCCGGGTAGAAGTAATCTTCGCCCAAGCTTGTTTTTCTTAGCTTAACCCAGGTAGAACTTTTTTGGCTAAAGTGATCCTACTCATAGTTCCGGGTAGAAGTACTCCTCGCTCGGATTGTTTTACGTAGCTTAACCTAGGTAGAACCTTTTCGCCAAGGGTGATCCAGCTCATAGTTACGGGTAGAAGTACTCATTGCTCAGGTTGTTTTATTTAGCTTAACCCAAGTATAACCTTCATGCCTAGGGGCATCCAGCTCACAGTTTCGGGTAGAAGTACACTTCTCTCAAGTTGTTTTACGTAGCGTAACACAGGTAGAACCTTTTCACCTCTAGGGATCCAGATCATAGTTCCGGGTAGAAGTACTCTTCATCCAGGCTGTTTTTCGTAGCTTAACCCAAGTAGAACCTTTTCACCTAGGGGGATCCAGATCATAGTTTCCGGGTAGAAGTACTCTTCGCATAGGCTATTTTTTGTAACTTAACCCAAGTAGAACCTTTTCGCCTAGGGGGATCCAGCTCATAGTTCCGGGTAGAAGTACTCTTCACCCAGGATGTTTTACGTAGCTTAACCCATGTAGAACCTTTTCTCCTAGGGGGATCCAGCTCATAGTTCTGGGTAGAAGAACTCTTCGCTTAGGTTGTTTTATGTAGCTTAACCCAGGTAGAACCTTTTCGCCTAGGGGGATCTAGCTCATAGTTCCGGGTAGAAGTACTTTTCGCTCGGGTTGTTTTACGTAGCTTAACCTAGGTAGAACCTTTTTACCTGGGGGAATCCAGCTCATGGTTCTGGGTAGAAGTACTCTTCACTTAGGTTGTTGTACGTAGCTTAACCCTGGTAGAACCTTTTCTCCTAGGGGGATCCAGCTCATAGTTCCAGGTAGAAGTACTCTTCGCCCAGGCTGTTTTACGTAGCTTTACCTAGGTAGAAGCTTTTTGCCTAGGGGGATCCAGCTCACAGTTCCGGGTAGAAGTACTCTTCGCTCAGGTTGTTTTACGTAGCTTAACCCAGGTAGAACCTTTTGGCCTAGGGGGATCCAGCTCATAGTTCCGAGTAGAAGTACTCTTCGCCGAGGCTGTTTTACGCAGCTTAACCAAGTAGAACCTTTACGCCTAGGTGGATCCAGCTTATAGTTCCGGGTAGAAGTACTCTTCGCCGAGGTTGTTTTACCTAGCTTATCCCAGGTAGAACCTTTTCGCCTATGGGGATCCAGCTCATAGTTTCCGGGTCGAAGTACTCCTCGCTCAGGTTGTTTTACGTAGCTTAACCCAGGTAGAAGCTTTTCTCCTAGGGGGATCCAGCTCATAGTTCTGGGTAGAAGTACTCTTCGCTTAGGTTGTTTTATGTAGCTTAACCCAGGTAGAACTTTTTTGCCTAGGGGGATCCAGCTCATAGTTCTGGGTAGAAGTACTCTTTGCTCAGGTTGTTTTTCTTAGCTTAACCCAGGTAGAACCTTTTCTCTGAAGGTGATCCAGCTCATAGTTTCTTGGTAGAAGTACTCTTCGCCGAGGCTGTTTTCCGTAGCTTAACCAGGTAGAACCTTTTTGCCTAGGGGGATCCAGCTCATAGTTCCGGGTAGAAGTACTCTTCGCTCGGGTTGTTTTACGTAGCTTAACCCAGGTAGAACCTTTTTGCCTAGGGGAATCCTGCTCATAGTTCCGGGTAGAAGTACTCTTCGCTCAGATTGTTTTACGTGCCTGAACCCAGGTAGAACCTTTTCGCCTAGGGTAATCAAACTCATAGTTCCGGGTAGAATTACTCTTCGCCCAAGCTTGTTTTTTGTACCTTAACCCAAGTAGAACCTTTTCGCCTAGGGGTATCCAGCTCATAGTTCCGGGTAGAAGTACTCTTCGCTCGGGTAGTTTTACGTAGCTTAACCCAGGTAGAACCTTTTTGCCTAGGGGGATTCCGCTCATAGTTCCGGGTAGAAGTACTCTTTGCTCAGATTATTTTACGTGCCTTAACCCAGGTAGAACCTTTTCGCCTCTAGGGATCCAGCTCATAGTTCCGGGTAGAAGTACTCTTCGCCCAGGCTGTTCTACGTAGCTTAACCAAGTAGAACCTTTTCGCCTAGGTGGATCCAGCTTATAGTTCCGGGTAGAAGTACTCTTCGCCGAGGTTGTTTTACCTAGCTTATCCCAGGTAGAACCTTTTCGCCTAGGGGGATCCAGCTCATAGTTTCCGGGTCGAAGTACTCTTCGCTCAGGTTGTTTTACATAGCTTAACCCAGGTAGAAGCTTTTCTCCTAAGGGGATCCAGCTCATAGTTCTGGGTAGAAGCACTCTTCGCTTAGGTTATTTTATGTAGCTTAACCCAGGTAGAACTTTTTCGCCTAGGGGGATCCAGCTCATAGTTCAGGGTAGAAGTACTCTTTGCTCAGGTTGTTTTTCTTAGCTCAACCCAGGTAGAACCTTTTCTCCGAAGGTGATCCAGCTCATAGTTTCTTGGTAGAAGTACTCTTCGCCGAGGCTGTTTTTCGTAGCTTAACCAGGTAGAACCTTTTTGCCTAGGGGGATCCAGCTCATAGTTCCGGGTAGAAGTACTCTTCGCTCGGGTTGTTTTACGTAGCTTAACCCAGGTACAACCTTTTTGCCTAGGGGAATCCTGCTCATAGTTCCGGGTAGAAGTACTCTTCGCTCAGATTGTTTTACGTGCCTTAACCCAGGTAGAACCTTTTCGCATCTAGGGATCCAGCTCATAGTTCCGGGTAGAAGTACTCTTCGCCCAGGATGCTTTACGTAGCTTAACCCAGGTGGAATCATTTTGCCTAGGGGATCCAGCTTATAGTTCCGGGTAGAAGTACTCTTCGCACAGGCTTATTTTTCGTAGCCTAACCCTGGTAGAAAATTCTCGCCTAGGGGGATCCTGCTCATATTTCCGGGTAGAAGTAATCTTCGCCCAAGCTTGTTTTTCTTAGCTTAACCCAGGTAGAACTTTTTTGGCTAAAGTGATCCTACTCATAGTTCCGGGTAGAAGTACTCCTCGCTCGGATTGTTTTACGTAGCTTAACCTAGGTAGAACCTTTTCGCCAAGGGTGATCCAGCTCATAGTTACGGGTAGAAGTACTCATTGCTCAGGTTGTTTTATTTAGCTTAACCCAAGTATAACCTTCATGCCTAGGGGCATCCAGCTCACAGTTTCGGGTAGAAGTACACTTCTCTCAAGTTGTTTTACGTAGCGTAACACAGGTAGAACCTTTTCACCTCTAGGGATCCAGATCATAGTTCCGGGTAGAAGTACTCTTCATCCAGGCTGTTTTTCGTAGCTTAACCCAAGTAGAACCTTTTCACCTAGGGGGATCCAGATCATAGTTTCCGGGTAGAAGTACTCTTCGCATAGGCTATTTTTTGTAACTTAACCCAAGTAGAACCTTTTCGCCTAGGGGGATCCAGCTCATAGTTCCGGGTAGAAGTACTCTTCACCCAGGATGTTTTACGTAGCTTAACCCATGTAGAACCTTTTCTCCTAGGGGGATCCAGCTCATAGTTCTGGGTAGAAGAACTCTTCGCTTAGGTTGTTTTATGTAGCTTAACCCAGGTAGAACCTTTTCGCCTAGGGGGATCTAGCTCATAGTTCCGGGTAGAAGTACTTTTCGCTCGGGTTGTTTTACGTAGCTTAACCTAGGTAGAACCTTTTTACCTGGGGGAATCCAGCTCATGGTTCTGGGTAGAAGTACTCTTCACTTAGGTTGTTGTACGTAGCTTAACCCTGGTAGAACCTTTTCTCCTAGGGGGATCCAGCTCATAGTTCCAGGTAGAAGTACTCTTCGCCCAGGCTGTTTTACGTAGCTTTACCTAGGTAGAAGCTTTTTGCCTAGGGGGATCCAGCTCACAGTTCCGGGTAGAAGTACTCTTCGCTCAGGTTGTTTTACGTAGCTTAACCCAGGTAGAACCTTTTGGCCTAGGGGGATCCAGCTCATAGTTCCGAGTAGAAGTACTCTTCGCCGAGGCTGTTTTACGCAGCTTAACCAAGTAGAACCTTTACGCCTAGGTGGATCCAGCTTATAGTTCCGGGTAGAAGTACTCTTCGCCGAGGTTGTTTTACCTAGCTTATCCCAGGTAGAACCTTTTCGCCTATGGGGATCCAGCTCATAGTTTCCGGGTCGAAGTACTCCTCGCTCAGGTTGTTTTACGTAGCTTAACCCAGGTAGAAGCTTTTCTCCTAGGGGGATCCAGCTCATAGTTCTGGGTAGAAGTACTCTTCGCTTAGGTTGTTTTATGTAGCTTAACCCAGGTAGAACTTTTTTGCCTAGGGGGATCCAGCTCATAGTTCTGGGTAGAAGTACTCTTTGCTCAGGTTGTTTTTCTTAGCTTAACCCAGGTAGAACCTTTTCTCTGAAGGTGATCCAGCTCATAGTTTCTTGGTAGAAGTACTCTTCGCCGAGGCTGTTTTCCGTAGCTTAACCAGGTAGAACCTTTTTGCCTAGGGGGATCCAGCTCATAGTTCCGGGTAGAAGTACTCTTCGCTCGGGTTGTTTTACGTAGCTTAACCCAGGTAGAACCTTTTTGCCTAGGGGAATCCTGCTCATAGTTCCGGGTAGAAGTACTCTTCGCTCAGATTGTTTTACGTGCCTGAACCCAGGTAGAACCTTTTCGCCTAGGGTAATCAAACTCATAGTTCCGGGTAGAATTACTCTTCGCCCAAGCTTGTTTTTTGTACCTTAACCCAAGTAGAACCTTTTCGCCTAGGGGTATCCAGCTCATAGTTCCGGGTAGAAGTACTCTTCGCTCGGGTAGTTTTACGTAGCTTAACCCAGGTAGAACCTTTTTGCCTAGGGGGATTCCGCTCATAGTTCCGGGTAGAAGTACTCTTTGCTCAGATTATTTTACGTGCCTTAACCCAGGTAGAACCTTTTCGCCTCTAGGGATCCAGCTCATAGTTCCGGGTAGAAGTACTCTTCGCCCAGGCTGTTCTACGTAGCTTAACCAAGTAGAACCTTTTCGCCTAGGTGGATCCAGCTTATAGTTCCGGGTAGAAGTACTCTTCGCCGAGGTTGTTTTACCTAGCTTATCCCAGGTAGAACCTTTTCGCCTAGGGGGATCCAGCTCATAGTTTCCGGGTCGAAGTACTCTTCGCTCAGGTTGTTTTACATAGCTTAACCCAGGTAGAAGCTTTTCTCCTAAGGGGATCCAGCTCATAGTTCTGGGTAGAAGCACTCTTCGCTTAGGTTATTTTATGTAGCTTAACCCAGGTAGAACTTTTTCGCCTAGGGGGATCCAGCTCATAGTTCAGGGTAGAAGTACTCTTTGCTCAGGTTGTTTTTCTTAGCTCAACCCAGGTAGAACCTTTTCTCCGAAGGTGATCCAGCTCATAGTTTCTTGGTAGAAGTACTCTTCGCCGAGGCTGTTTTTCGTAGCTTAACCAGGTAGAACCTTTTTGCCTAGGGGGATCCAGCTCATAGTTCCGGGTAGAAGTACTCTTCGCTCGGGTTGTTTTACGTAGCTTAACCCAGGTACAACCTTTTTGCCTAGGGGAATCCTGCTCATAGTTCCGGGTAGAAGTACTCTTCGCTCAGATTGTTTTACGTGCCTTAACCCAGGTAGAACCTTTTCGCATCTAGGGATCCAGCTCATAGTTCCGGGTAGAAGTACTCTTCGCCCAGGATGCTTTACGTAGCTTAACCCAGGTGGAATCATTTTGCCTAGGGGATCCAGCTTATAGTTCCGGGTAGAAGTACTCTTCGCTCAGGTTGTTTTACGTAGCTTATCCCAGGTAGAACCTTTTCGCCTCGGGTGATCCAGCTCATAGTTACGGGTAGAAGTACTCTTTGCTCAGGTTGTTTTATTTAGCTTAACCCAAGAATAACCTTTTTGCCTAGGGGCATCCAGCTCACAGTTTCGGGTAGAAGTACACTTCTCTCAGGTTGTTTTACGTAGCGTGACACAGGTAGAACCTTTTCACCTCTAGGGATCCAGATCATAGTTCCGGGTAGAAGTACTCTTCATCCAAGCTATTTTTCGTTGCTTAACCCAAGTAGAACCTTTTCACCTAGGGGGATCCAGATCATAGTTTCCGGGTAGAAGTACTCTTCGCATAGGCAATTTTTTGTAGCTTAACCGAGGTAGAACCTTTTCGCCTAGGGGGATCCAGATCATAGTTCCGGGTAGAAGTACTCTTCTCCCAGGTTGTTTTATGTAGCTTAACCCATGTAGAACCTTTTCTCCTAGAGGGCTCCAGCTCATAGTTCTGGGTAGAAGAACTCTTCGCTTAGGTTGTTTTATGTAGCTTAACCCAGGTAGAACCTTTTCGCCTAGGGGGATCCAGCTCACTGTTCCGGGTAGAAGTACTCTTCGCTCGGGTTGTTTTACGTAGCTTAACCCAGGTAGAACCTTTTTACCTAGGGGGATCCAGCTCATAGTTTTGGGTAGAAGTACTCTTCGCTTAGGTTGTTGTACGTAGCTTAACCCTGGTAGAACCTTTTCTCCTAGGGGGATCCAGCTCATAGTTCCAGGTAGAAGTACTCTTCGCCCAGGTTATTTTAAGTAGCTTGACCTAGGTAGAATCTTTTTTCCTAGGGGGGTCCAGCTCACAGTTCCGGGTAGAAGTACTCTTCGCTCAGGTTGTTTTACGTAGCTTAACCCAGGTAGAACCTTTTCGCCTAGGGGGATCCATCTCATAGTCCGGGTAGAAGTACTCTTCGCTCAGGTTGTTTTATGTTCCTTAACCCAGGTAGAAACTTTTTTCCTAGGGGGATCCAGCTCATAGTTTCGGGTAGAAGTACTCTTCGCACAGGCTTGTTTTTCGTAGCTTAACCCAGGTAGAACATTCTCGCCTAGGGGATCCTGCTCATATTTCCGGGTAGAAGTAATCTTTGCCCAAGCTTGTTTTTCTTTGCTTAACCCAGGTAGAATCTTTTTGCCTACAGGGATCCTACTCATAGTTCCGGGTAGAAGTACTCCTCGCTCGGATTGTTTTACGTAGCTTAACCCAGGTAGAACCTTTTCGCCTAGGGTGATCCAGCTCATAGTTACGGGTAGAAGTACTCTTTGCTCAGGTTGTTTTATTTAGCTTAACCCAAGTATAACCTTTTTGCCTAGGGGCATCCAGCTCACAGTTTCGGGTAGAAGTACACTTCTCTTAGGTTGTTTTACGTAGTGTAACACACGTAGAACCTTTCCACCTCTAGGGATCCAGATCATAGTTCCGGGTAGAAGTACTCTTCATCCAGGCTATTTTTCGTAGCTTAACCCAAGTAGAACCTTTTTACCTAGGGGGATCCAGATCATAGTTTCCGGGTAGAAGTACTCTTCGCATAGGCTATTTTTTGTAGCCTAACCGAGGTAGAACCTTTTCGCCTAGGGGGATCCAGCTCATAGTTCCGGGTAGAAGTACTCTTCACCCAGGTTGTTTTACGTAGCTTGACCCATGTAGAACCTTTTCTCCTAGGGAGATCCAGCTCATAGTTCTGGGTAGAAGAACTCTTCGCTTAGGTTGTTTTATGTAGCTTAACCCAGGTAGAACCTTTTCGCCTAGGGGGATCCAGCTCATAGTTCCGGGTAGAAGTACTTTTCGCTCGGGTTGTTTTACATAGCTTAACCCAGGTAGAACCTTTTTACCTAGGGCGATCCAGCTCATAGTTCTGGGTAGAAGTACTCTTAGCCCAGGTAGTTTTACGTAGCTTAACCTAGGTAGAATCTTATTTCCTAGGGGGATCCAGCTCACAGTTCCGGGTAGAAGTACTCTTCGCTCAGGTTGTTTTACGTAGCTTAACCCAGGTAGAACCTTTTCGCCTAGGGGGATCCATCTCATAGTTCCGGGTAGAAGTACTCTTCGCTCAGGTTGTTTTATGTAGCTTAACCCAGGTAGAAACTTTTTTCCTAGAGGGATCCAGCTCATAGTTTCGGGTAGAAGTACTCTTCGCACAGGCTTGTTTTTCGTAGCTTAACCCAGGTAGAACATTCTCGCCTAGGGGGATCCTGCTCATATTTCTGGGTAGAAGTAATCTTCGCCCAAGCTTGTTTTTCTTAGCTTAACCCAGGTAGAACCTTTTTGCCTAAAGGGATCCTACTCATAGTTCCGGGTAGAAGTACTCCTCGCTCGGATTGTTTTACGTTGCTTAACCCAGGTAGAACCTTTTCACCTAGGGTGATCCAGCTCATAGTTACGGGTAGAAGTACTCGTTGCTCAGGTTGTTTTATTTAGCTTAACCCAAGTATAACCTTTTTGCCTAGGGGCATCCAGCTCACAGTTTCGGGTAGAAGTACACTTTTCTCAGGTTGTTTTACGTAGCGTAACACAGGTAGAACCTTTTCACCTCTAGGGATCCAGATCATAGTTCCGGGTAGAAGTACTCTTCATCCAGGCTGTTTTTCGTAGCTTAACCCAAGTAGAACCTTTTCACCTAGGGGGATCCAGATCAAAGTTTCCGGGTAGAAGTACTCTTCGCATAGGCTATTTTTTGTAGCTTAACCCAAGTAGAACCTTTTCGCCTAGGGGGATCCAACTCATAGTTCAGGGTAGAAGTACTCTTCACCCAGGTTGTTTTACGTAGCTTATCCCATGTAGAACCTTTTCTCCTAGGGGGATCCAGCTCATAGTTCTGGGTAGAAGAACTCTTCGCTTAGGTTGTTTTATGCAGCTTAACCCAGGTAGAACCTTTTTGCCTAGGAGGATCCAGCTCATAGTTCCGGGTAGAAGTACTTTTCGCTCGGGTTGTTTTACGTAGCTTAACCCAGGTAGAACCTTTTTACCTAGGGGGATCCAGCTCATAGTTCTGGGTAGAAGAACTCTTCGCTTAGGTTGTTGTACGTAGCTTAACCCTGGTAGAACCTTTTCTCCTAGGGGGATCCAGCTCATAGTTCCAGGTAGAAGTACTCTTCGCCCAGGCTGTTTTACGTAGCTTAACCTAGGTAGAATCTTTTTGCCTAGGGGGATCTAGCTCACAGTTCCGGGTAGAACTACTCTTCGCTCAGATTGTTTTACGTAGCTTAACCCAGGTAGAACCTTTTTGCCTAGGGGGATCCATCTCATTGTTCTGGGTAGAAGTACTCTTCGCTCAAGTTGTTTTATGTAGCTTAACCCAGGTAGAAACTTTTTTCCTAGGGGGATCCTGCTCATAGTTTCGGGTAGAAGTACTCTTCGCACAGGCTTGTTTTTCGTAGCTTAACCCTGGTAGAAAATTCTCGCCTAGGGGGATCCTGCTCATATTTCCGGGTAGAAGTAATCTTCGCCCAAGCTTGTTTTTCTTAGCTTAACCCAGGTAGAACTTTTTAGGCTAAAGTGATCCTACTCATAGTTCCGGGTAGAAGTACTCCTCGCTCGGATTGTTTTACGTAGCTTAACCTAGGTAGAACCTTTTCGCCAAGGGTGATCCAGCTCATAGTTACGGGTAGAAGTACTCTTTGCTCAGGTTGTTTTATTTAGCTTAACCCAAGTATAACCTTCATGCCTAGGGGCATCCAGCTCACAGTTTCGGGTAGAAGTACACTTCTCTCAGGTTGTTTTACGTAGCGTAACACAGGTAGAACCTTTTCACCTCTAGGGATCCAGATCATAGTTCCGGGTAGAAGTACTCTTCATCCAGGCTGTTTTTCGTAGCTTAACCCAAGTAGAACCTTTTCACCTAGGGGGATCCAGATCATAGTTTCCGGGTAGAAGTACTCTTCGCATAGGCTATTTTTTGTAGCTTAACCCAAGTAGAACCTTTTCGCCTAGGGGGATCCAGCTCATAGTTCCGGGTAGAAGTACTCTTCACCCAGGATGTTTTACGTAGCTTAACCCATGTAGAACCTTTTCTCCTAGGGGGATCCAGCTCATAGTTCTGGGTAGAAGAACTCTTCGCTTAGGTTGTTTTATGTAGCTTAACCCAGGTAGAACCTTTTCGCCTTGGGGGATCTAGCTCATAGTTCCGGGTAGAAGTACTTTTCGCTCGGGTTGTTTTACGTAGCTTAACCCAAGTAGAACCTTTTTACCTGGGGGAATCCAGCTCATAGTTCTGGGTAGAAGTACTCTTCACTTAGGTTGTTGTACGTAGCTTAACCCTGGTAGAACCTTTTCTCCTAGTGGGATCCAGCTCATAGTTCCAGGTAGAAGTACTCTTCGCCCAGGCTGTTTTACGTAGCTTTACCTAGGTAGAAGTTTTTTGCCTAGGGGGATCCAGCTCACAGTTCCGGGTAGAAATACTCTTCGCTCAGGTTGTTTTACGTAGCTTAACCCAGGTAGAACCTTTTGGCCTAGGGGGATCCATCTCATAGTTCCGGGTAGAAGTACTCTTCGCTCAGGTTGTTTTATGTAGCTTAACCCAGGAAGAAACTTTTTTCCTAGGGGGATCCAGTTCATAGTTTCGGGTAGAAGTACTCTTCGCACAGGCTTGTTTTTGTAGCTTAACCCAGGTACAACATTCTCGCCTAGGGGGATCCTGCTCATATTTCTGGATAGAAGTACTCTTCGCCGAGGCTTGTTTTTCTTTGCTTAACCCAGGTAGAACCTTTTTGCCTAAAGGGATCCTACTCATAGTTCCGGGTAGAAGTACTCTTCGCTCGGATTGTTTTACGTAGCTTAACCCATGTAGAGCCTTTTCGCCTAGGGTGATCCAGCTCATAGTTACGGGTAGAAGTACTCTTTGCTCAGGTTGTTTTATTTAGCTTAACCCAAGTATAACCTTTTTGCCTAGGGGCATCCAGCTTATAGTTTCGGGTAGAAGTACACTTCTCTCAGGTTGTTTTACCTAGCTTAACACAGGTAGAACCTTTTCACCTCTAGGGACCCAGATCATAGTTCCTGGTAGAAGTACTCTTCATCCAGGCTGTTTTTCGTAGCTTAACCTAAGTAGAACCTTTTCACCTAGGGGGATCCAGATCATAGTTTTCGGGTAGAAGTACTCTTCGCATAGTCTATTTTTTGTAGCCTAACCTAGGTACAACCTTTTCCCCTAGGGGGATCCAGCTCATAGTTCCGGGTAGAAGTACTCTTCACCCAGGTTATTTTACGTAGCTTAACCCAGGTAGAACCTTTTTACCTAGAGGGATCCAGCTCATAGTTCTGGGTAGAAGTACTCTTCGCTTAGGTTGTTTTATGTAGCTGAACCCTGGTAGAACCTTTTCTCCTAGGGGGATCCGGCTCATAGTTTCGGGTAGAAGTACTCTTCACTCGGGTTGTTTTACGTAGCTTAACCCAGGTAGAACCTTTTTACCTAGGGGGATCCAGCTCATAGTTCTGGGTAGAAGCACTCTTCGCTTAGGTTGTTGTACATAGCTGAACCCTGGTAGAACCTTTTCTCCTAGGGGGATCCAGCTCATAGTTCCAGGTAGAAGTACTCTTCGCCCAGGCAATATTTTGTAGCTTAACCCAGGTACAACCTTTTCACCTAGGGGGATCCAACTCATACTTTCCGGGTCGAAGTACTCTTCGCTCTGGTTGTTTTATATTGCTAACCCAGGTAGAACCTTTTCGCCTAGAGGGGACCCAGCTCATAGTTCCGGTTAGAAGTACTCTTTGCTCAGGCTATTTTTCGTAGCTTAACCCATGTACAACCTTTTCACCTAGGGGGATCCAGCTCATAGTTATGGGTAGAAGTACTCTTCGCTCAGGTTGTTTTATGTAGCTTAACCCAAGTAGAAACTTTTTGCCTAAGGGGATCCTGCTCATATTTCCTTGTAGAAGTACTCTTCGCCCGGGCTTGTTTTTCTTAGCTTAACCCAGGTAGAACCTTTTTGCCTAAGGGGATCCTGCTCATAGTTCCGTGTAGAAGTACTCTTCGCTCAGATTGTTTTACGTAGCTTAACCCTGGTAGAACCTTTTCGCCTAGGGTGATCCAACTCATAGTTCCAGGTAGAAGTGCCCTTCGCTCAGGTTGTTTTATGTATCTTAACCCAAGTATAACCTTTTCGCCTAGGGGCATCCAACTCATAGTTCCGGGTAGAAGTACTCTTCGCTCAGGATGTTTTTCGTAGCTTAACCCAGGTACAACCTTTTCACCTAGGGTGATCCAACTCATAGTTTCCGGGTCGAAGTACTCTTCGCTCAGGTTGCTTTACGTAGCTTAACCCAGGTAGAATCTTTTCGCCTAGGGGGATCCAGCTCATAGTTAATGGTAGAAGTACTCTTCGCCCAGGCGATTTTTTGTAGCTTAACCCAGGTACAACCTTTTCACCTAGGGGGGTCCAGCTCATAGTTTCCGGGTCGAAGTACTCTTCGCTCAGGTTATTTTATATTGCTAACCCAGGTAGAACCTTTTCGCCTAGAGGGGACCCAGCTCATAGTTCCGGTTAGAAGTATTCTTTGCTCAGGTTGTTTTTCGTAGCTTAACCCATGTACAACCTTTTCACCTAGGGGGATCCAGCTCATAGTTCCGGGTAGAAGTACTATTCGCTCAAGTTGTTTTATGTAGCTTAACCCAAGTAGAAACTTTTTGCCTAGGGGGATCCTGCTCATATTTCCGGGTAGAAGTACTCTTCGCCCAGACTTGTTTTTCTTAGCTTAACCCAGGTAGAACCTTTTTGTCTAAGGGGATTCTGCTCATAGTTCCGGGTAGAACTACTCTTCGCTCAGATTGTTTTACGTAGCTTAACCCAGGTAGAACCTTTTCGCCTAGGGTGAACCAGCTCATAGTTCCGGGTAGAAGTACCCTTCACTCAGGTTGTTTTATGTACCTTAACCCAAGTATAACCTTTTCGCCTAGGGGCATCCAACTCATAGTTCCCGGTAGAATTACTCTTCGCTTAGATTGTTTTACGTATCTTAACCCAGGTAGAACCTTTTCGCCTAGGGTGATCCAACTCATAGTTCCGGGTAGAAGTACTCTTCGCTCAAGATGTTTTTCATAGCTTAACCCAGGTACAACCTTTTCCCCTAGGGGATCCAACACATAGTTTCCGGGTGGAAGTACTCTTCACTCAGGTTGCTTTACGTTGCTTAACCCAGGTAGAACCTTTTCGCCTAGGGGGGTCGAGCTCATAGTTTCGGGTAGAAGTAATGTTCGCTTAGGTTGTTTTACGTAGCATAACCCAGGTTCTACCTTTTCGCCTAGGGGGATCCAGCTCATAGTTCCGGGTAGAAGTACTCTTCGCTCAGGTTGTTTTATGTAGCTTAACCCAGGTAAAAACTTTTTGCCAAGGGGGATCCAGCTCATAGTTTCGGGAAGAAGTACTCTTTGCACATGCTTGTTTTTCTAGCTTAACCCAGGTAGAACCTTCTCGCCTAGGGGGATCCTGCTCATATTAGGGTAGAAGTACACTTCGCTAAGGTTATTTTACGTAGCTTAACTCAGGTACACTTCTAGGGATCCAGCTCATAGTTCCGGGTAGAAGTACTCTTCGCCCAGGCTATTTTTTGTAGCTTAAGCCAAGTAGAACCTTTTCGCCTAGGGGGATCCAGATCATAGTTCCGGGTAGAAGTACTCTTCGCCCAGGTTGTTTTACGTAGCTTAACCCAGGTAAAACCTTTTCGCCTAGGGGGGTCGAGCTCATAGTTTCGGGTAGAAGTAATGTTCGCTTAGGTTGTTTTACGTAGCTTAACCCAGGTAAAACCTTTTCTCCTAGGGGGATCCAGCTCATTGTTCTGGGTAGAAGTACTCTTCGCTTAGGT
The DNA here is from genome assembly GCF_000390325.3 of Nicotiana tomentosiformis. Taxonomy (NCBI): domain Eukaryota; kingdom Viridiplantae; phylum Streptophyta; class Magnoliopsida; order Solanales; family Solanaceae; genus Nicotiana; species Nicotiana tomentosiformis. The sequence goes on along the minus strand of NW_027174771.1, from coordinate 21,799 downwards.
TGTTTTTTGTAGCTTAACCCAGGTAGAACCTTTTCGCCTGAGGGACCCAGCTCATAGTTCAGGGTAGAAGTACTCTTCACTTAGGTTGTTTTTCTTAGTTTAACCCAGGTAGAACCTTTTTGCCTAGGGGGATCCTGCTCATAGTTTCGGGTAGAAGTACTCTGCACCCAAGCATGTTTTTCGTAGCTTAACCCAGGTAGAACATTTTTGCCTAGGGGATCCAGCTCACAGTTTAAGGTAGAAGTACACTTCGCTCAGGTTATTTTACGTAGCTTAACCCAGGTAGAACCTTTTTGCCTCTGAGGATCTAGCTCATAGTTCCGGGTAGAAGTACTCTTCGCCCAGGCTGTTTTTCGTAGCTTAACCCAAGTAGAACCTTTTCGCCTAGGGGGATCCATCTCATAGTTCCGGGTAGAAGTACTCTTCGCCCAGGTTGTTTTACGTAGCTTAACCCAGGTAGAACCTTTTCTCCTAGGGGGATCCAGCTCATAGTTCTAGGTAGAAGTACTCTTCGCTTAGGTTGTTTTATGTAGCTTAACCCAGGTAGAACATTTTCGCCTAGGAGGATCCAGCTCATAGTTCAGCGTAGAAGTACTATTCGCTTAGGTTGTTTTTATTAGCTTAACCAAGGTAGAACCTTTTCTCCGAAGGTGATCCAGCTCATAGTTTTTGGTTAGAAGTAATCTTCGCCCAGGCTGTTTTTCGTAGCTTAACCAGGTAGAACATTTTTGCCTAGGGGGATCCAGCTCATAGTTCCGGGTAGAAGTACTCTTCGCTCAGATTGTTTTACGTAGCTTAACCTAGGTAGAACCTCTTTGCCTAGGGTGATCCAGCTCATAGTTCGGGTAGAAGTACTCTTTGCTCAGGTTGTTTTATGTAGCTTAACCCAGGTAGAACCTTTTTGCCTAGGGTGATCCAGCTCATAGTTCCGGGTAGAAGTACTCTTTGCTCAGGTTGTTTTATTAGCTTAACCCTGGTAGAACCTTTTCGCCTAGGGGGATCAAGCTCATAGTTCCGGGTATAAGTACTCTTCGCCCAGGCTTGTTTTTCGTTGCTTAACCCAGGTAGAACCTTCTCGCCTAGGGGGATCCTGCTCATATTTTCGGGTAGAAGTACTCTTCGCCCAGGCTTGTTTTTTTTAGCTTAACCCAGGTAGAACCTTTTTGCCTAAGGGGATCCTGCTCATAGTTCTAGGTAGAAGTACTCTTTGCTTAGATTGTTTTACGTAGCTTAACCCAGGTAGAACCTTTTCGCCTAGGTTGATCCAGCTCATAGTTCCTGGTAGAACTACTCTTCACCCAGGCTGTTTTTCGTAGCTTAACCCAAGTAGAACCTTTTCACCTAGGGGGATCCAGATCATAGTTTCCGAGTAGAAGTACTCTTCGCATAGGCTATTTTTTGTAGCTTAACCTAGGTAGAACCTTTTCGCCTAGGGGGCTCCAGCTCATAGTTCCGGGTAGAAGTACTCTTCGCCTAGGCTGTTTTTCATAACTTAACCCAAGTAGAACCTTTTCACCTAGGGGGATCCAGATCATAGTTTCCAGGTAGAAGTACTCTTAGCATAGGCTATTTTTTGTAGCTTAACCTAGGTAGAACCTTTTCGCCTAGGGGATCCAGCTCATAGTTCCGGGTAGAAGTACTCTTCGCCCAGTCTGTTTTTTGTAGGTTAACCAAGGCAGAACCATTTTGCCTAGGGGGATCCAGCTCATAGTTCCGGATAGAAGTACTATTCACCCTGGCTATTTTTTGTAGATTAACCCAGGTACAACCTTTTCACCTAGGGGGATCCAACTCATAGTTTCCGGGTCGAAGTACTCTACGCTCAGGTTATTTTATATTGCTTAACCCAGGTAGAACCTTTTCGCCTAGAGGGGACCCAGCTCATAGTTCCGGGTAGAAGGACTCTTTGCTCAGGCAGTTTTTCGTAGCTTAACTCATGTACAACCTTTTCACCTAGGGGTATCCAGCTCATAGTTCCGGGTAGAAGTACTCTTCGCTCAGGTTGTTTTATGTAGCTTAACCCAAGTAGAAACTTTTTGCCTAGGGGGATCCAGCTCATAGTTTTGGGTAGAAGTACTCTTCGCTCAGTCTTGTTATTCATAGCTTAACCCAGGTAGAACATTCTCGCCTAGGGGGATCCTGCTCATATTTCCGGGTAGAAGTACTCTTCGCCCAGGCTTGTTTTTCTTAGCTTAACCCAGGTAGAACCTTTTTGCCTAAGGGGATCCTGCTCATAGTTCCGGGTAGAAGTACTCTTCGCTCAGATTGTTTTACGTAGCTTAACCCAGGTAGAACCTTTTCGCCTAGCTTGATCCAACTCATAGTTCCGGGTAGAAGTACTCTTTGCTCAGGTTGTTTTATGTATCTTAACCCAGGTAGAACCTCTTCTCCTAGGGTGATCCAGCTCATAGTTCCGGGTAGAAGTACTGTTTGCTCAGGTTGTTTTATGTAGCTTAACCCTGGTAGAACCTTTTCGCCTAGGGGGATCAAGCTCATAGTTCCGGGTAGAAGTACTCTTCGCCCAAGCTTTTTTTTTGTAGCTTAACCTAGGTAGAACCTTCTCGCCTAGGGGGATCCTGCTCATATTTCCGGGTAGAAGTACTCTTCGCCTAGGCTTGTTTTTTTTAGCTTAACCCAGGTAGAACCTTTTTGACTAAGGGGATCCTGCGCATAGTTCTAGGTAGAAGTACTCTTTGCTCAGATTGTTTTATGTAGCTTAACCCAGGTAGAATCTTTTCGCCTAGGGTGATCCAAATCATAGTTCCGGGTAGAAGTACCCTTCGCTCAGGTTGTTTTATGTATCTTAACCCAAGTATAACCTTTTCGCCTAGGGGCATCCAGCTCACAGTTTCTGGTAGAAGTATACTTCGCTCAGGTTGTTTTACATAGCTTAACCCATGTAGAACCCTTTCCCCTCTAGGGATCTAGCTCATAGTTCCTGGTAGAAGTACTCTTCACCCAGGATGTTTTTCGTAGCTTAACCCAAATAGAACCTTTTCACCTAGGGGGATCCAGATCATAGTTTTCGAGTAGAAGTACTCTTCGCATAGGCTTGTTTTTCTTAGCTTAAACCAGGTAGAACCTTTTTGCCTAGGGGGATCCAGCTCACAGTTTCAGGTAGAAGTACACTTCGCTCAGGTTGTTTTACGTAGCATAACCCAGGTAGAACCTTTTCTCCTCTAGGGATCTAGCTCGTAGTTCCGGGTAGAAGTACTCTACGCACAGGTTGTTTTACGTAGCTTAACCCAGGTAGAACCTTTTCTCCTAGGGGGATCCAGCTCATAGTTCCGGGTAGAAGTACTATTCGCCCATGTTGTTTTACGTAGCATAACCCAGGTAGAACCTTTTCTCCTTGGGGGTTCCAGCTCATAGTTCTGGGTAGAAGTACTCTTCGCATAGGCTATTTTTTGTAGCTTAACCTAGGTAGAACCTTTTCGCCTAGGGGGATCCAGCTCATAGTTCCGGGTAGAAGTACTCTTCGCCCAGTCTATTTTTCGTAGCTTAACCAAGGCAGAACCATTTTGCATAGGGGGATCCAGCTCATAGTTCCGGGTAGAAGTACTCTTCGCCCAGGCTATTTTTTGTAGCTTAACCCAGGTACAACCTTTTCACCTAGGGTGATCCAGCTCATAGTTTCCGGGTCGAAGTACTCTTTGCTCAGGTTGTTTTATATTGCTTAACCCAGGTAGAACCTTTTCCCCTAGAGGGGACCCAACTCATAGTTCCGGGTAGAAGGACTCTTTGCTCAGGCAGTTTTTCGTAGCTTAACCCATGTACAACCTTTTCACCCAGGGGGATCCAGCTCATAGTTCCGGGTAGAAGTACTCTTCGCTCAGGTTGTTTTATGTAGCTTAACCCATGTAGAAACTTTTTGCCTAGGGGGATCCAGCTCATAGTTTTGGGTAGAAGTACTCTTCGCACAGTCTTGTTATTCATAGCTTAACCCAGGTAGAACATTCTCGCCTAGGGGGATCCTGTTCATATTTTCGAGTAGAAGTACTCTTCGCTCAGATTGTTTTACGTAGCTTAACCCAGGTAGAACCTTTTCGCCTAGGGTGATCCAACTCATAGTTCCGGGTAGAAGTACCCTTCGCTCAGGTTATTTTATGTAGCTTAACCCAAGTATAACCTTTTCGACTAGGGATATCCAGCTCACAGTTTCTGGTAGAAGTATACTTCGCTCAGGTTGTTTTACATAGCTTAACCCAAGTAGAACCCTTTCCCCTCTAGGGATCCAGCTCATAGTTCCGGGTAGAAGTACTCTTCACCCAGGCTATTTTTTGTAGCTTAACCCATGTAGAACCTTTTCACCTAGGAGGATCCAGATAATAGTTTCCGGGTAGAAGTACTCTTCGCATAGGCTATTTTTTGTAGCTTAACCCAGGTAGAACCTTTTCGCCTAGGGGTATCCAGCTCATAGTTCCGGGTAGAAGTACTCTTCGCCCAGGCTTGTTTTTCTTAGCTTAACCCAGGTAGACCCTTTTTGCCGAGGGGGATCCAGCTCACAGTTTCAGGTAGAAGTACACTTTGCTTAGGTTGTTTTACGTAGCATAACCCAGGTAGAACCTTTTCGCCTCTAGGGATCTAGCTCGTAGTTCTGGGTAGAAGTACTCTACGCCCAGGTTGTTTTACGTAGCTTAACCCAGGTAGAACCTTTTCTCCTAGGGGGATCCAGCTCATAGTTCTGGGTAGAAGTACTTTTCGCTTTGGTTGTTTTATATAGCTTAACCCAGGTAGAACCTTTTCGCCTAGGGGGATCCAACTCATAGTTCCGGGTAGAAGTACTCTTCGCCCAGGTTGTTTTACGTTGCTTAACCCAGGTAGAACCTTTTCTCCTAGGGGGTTCCAGCTCATAGTTCTGGGTAGAAGTACTCTTCGCTTAGGTTGTTTTATGTAGCTTAACCCAGGTAGAACCTTTTCCCCTAGGGGGATCCAGCACATTGTTTTTTGTAGAAGTACTCTTCGCCCAGGCTGTTTTCCGTAGCTTAACTAGGTAGAACCTCTTTGCCTAGGGGGATCCAGCTCATAGTTCCGGGTAGAAGTACTCTTCGCCCAGGCTATTTTTTGTAGTTTAACCCAAGTACAACCTTTTTACCTAGGGGGATCCAGCTCATAGTTTCCGGGTCGAAGTACTCTTCGCTCAGGTTGTTTTATATTGCTTAACCCAGGTAGAATCTTTTCGCCTAGAGGGGACCCAGCTCATAGGTCCGGGTAGAATGACTCTTTGCTTAGGCAGTTTTTCGTAGCTTAACCCATGTACAACCTTTTCACCTAGGGGGATCCAGCTCATAGTTCCGGGTAGAAGTACTCTTCGCTCAGGTTGTTTTATGAAGCTTAACCCAAGTAGAAACTTTTTGCCTAGGGGGATCCAGCTCATAGTTTTGGGTAGAAGTACTCTTCGCACAGTCTTGTTATTCATAGCTTAACACAGGTAGAACATTCTCGCCTAGGGGGATCCTGCTCATATTTCCGGGTAGAAGTACTCTTCGCCCAGGCTTGTTTTTCTTAGCTTAACCTAGGTAGAACCTTTTTGCCTAAGGGGATCCTGCTCATAGTTCCGGGTAGAAGTACTCTTCGCTCAGATTGTTTTACTTAGCTTAACCCAGGTAGAACCTTTTCGCCTAGGGTGATCTAACTCATAGTTCCGGGTAGAAGTACTCTTTGCTCAGGTTGTTTTATGTAGCTTAACCCAGGTAGAACCTCTTCTCCTAGGGTGATCCAGCTCATAGTTCCGGGTAGAAGTACTCTTTGCTCAGGTTGTTTTATGTAGCTTAACCCTGGTAGAACCTTTTCGCCTAGGGGGATCAATCTCATAGTTCCGGGTAGAAGTACTCTTCGCCCAGGCTTGTTTTTCGTAGTTTAACCCTGGTAGAACCTTCTCGCCTAGGGGGATCCTGCTCATATTTCCGGGTAGAAGTACTCTTCACCTAGGCTTGTTTTTTTTAGCTTAACCCAGGTAGAACCTTTTTGCCTAAGGGGATCCTACTCATAGTTCCGGGTAGAAGTACTCTTTGCTCAGATTGTTTTATGTAGCTTAACCCAGGTAGAACCTTTTCACCTAGGGTGATCCAAATCATAGTTCCGGGTAGAAGTACCCTTCGCTCAGGTTGTTTTATGTATCTTAACCCAAGTATAACCTTTTCGCCTAGGGGCATCCAGCTCATAGTTTCTGGTAGAAGTATACTTCGCTCAGGTTGTTTAACATAGCTTAACCCATGTAGAACCCTTTCCCCTCTAGGGATCTAGCTCATAGTTCCTAGTAGAAGTACTCTTCACCCAGGATGTTTTTCGTAGCTTAACCCAAGTAGAACCTTTTCACCTAGGGGGATCCAGATCATAGTTTTCGAGTAGAAGTACTCTTCGCATAGGCTTGTTTTTCTTAGCTTAAACCAGGTAGAACCTTTTTGCCTAGGGGGATCCAGCTCACAGTTTCAGGTAGAAGTACACTTCGCTTAGGTTGTTTTACGTAGCATAACCCAGGTAGAACCTTTTCGCCTCTAGGGATCTAGCTCGTAGTTCCGGGTAGAAGTACTCTACGCACAGGTTGTTTTACGTAGCTTAACCCAGGTAGAACCTTTTCTCCTAGGGGGATCCAGCTCATAGTTCCGGGTAGAAGTACTATTCGCCCATGTTGTTTTACGTAGCATAACCCAGGTAGAACCTTTTCTCCTTGGGGGTTCCAGCTCATAGTTCTGGGTAGAAGTACTCTTCGCTTGGGTTGTTTTATGTAGCTTAGCCCAGGTAGAACCTTTTCCCCTAGGGGGATCCAGCACATAGTTTTTTGTAGAAGTACTCTTCGCCCAGGCTATTTTTCGTAGCTTAACTAGGTAGAACCTCTTTGCCTAGGGGGATCCAGCTCATAGTTTCGGGTAGAAGTACTCTTCGCTCGGGTTGTTTTACGTAGCTTAGCCCAGGTAGAACCTTTTTTCCTAGGGGGATCCAGCTCATAGTTCCGGGCAGAAGTACTCTTCGCCCAGGCTTGTTTTTCGTAGCTTAACCCAGGTAGAACGTTTTCGCCTAGGAGGATCCAGCTCATAGTTCCGGGTAGAAGAACTCTTCGCTTAGGTTGTTTTTCTTAGTTTAACCCAGGTTGAACCTTTTTGCCTCTAGGAATCCAGCTCATAGTTTCTAGGTAGAAGTACTCTTCGCCTAGGCTATTTTTCGTAGCTTAACCTGGTAGAACCTTTTTGCCTAGGGGGATCCAGCTCATAGTTCCGGGTAGAAGTACTCTTCGCTCGGTTTGTTTTACGTATCTTAACCCAGGTAGAACCTTTTTGCCTAGGGGTTCCTGCTCATAGTTCCGGGTAGAAGTACTCTTCCCCCAGGCTGGTTTACGTAGCTTAACCGAGGTAGAACCTTTTCGCCTAGGGGGATGCAGCTCATAGTTCCGGGTAGAAGTACTTTTCGCTTAGGTTGTTTTATGTAGCTTAACCCAGGTAGAACCTTTTCGCCTAGGGGGATTCAGCTCATAGTTCCGGGTAGAAGTACTTTTCGCTCGGGTTGTTTTACGTAGCTTAACCCAGGTAGAACCTTTTTGCCAAGGGGGATCCAGCTCATATTTCTAGGTAGAAGTGCTCTTCGCTCAGGTTGTTTTACGTAGCTTAACCCTTGTAGAACCTATTCTCCTAGGGGGATCCAGCTCATAGTTCAGGTAGAAGTAATCTTCGCCCAGACTGTTGTACGTAGCTTAACCCAGGTAGAACCTTTTTGCCCAGGGGGATCCAGCTCATAGTTCCGGGTAGAAGTACTCTTCGCCCAGGCTTATTTTTTGTAGCTTAACCCAAGTAGAACATTTTCGCCTAGGGGGATCCAGCTCATAGTTCCGGGTAGAAGTACTCTTTGCCCAGTCTTGTTTTTCGTAGCTTAACCCAGGTAGAACCTTTTCGTCTACGGGAATCCAGCTCATAGTTCCGGGTAGAAGTACTCTTCACTCAAGTTATTTTACGGAGCTTAACCCAGGTAGAACCTTTTCGCCTATGGGGATCTAGCTCATAAATCCGGGTTGAAGTACACTTCGCCGAGGCTGTTTTTCATAACATAACCAGGTAGAACCTTTTCGCCTAGGGGGATCCAACTCATAGTTTCGGGTAGAAGTACTCTTCGCTCATGATGTTTTTTGTAGCTAAACTTAGGTATAACCTTTTCGCCTAGGAAGATCCAGCTCATAGTTTCCGGGTAGAAGTATTCTTCGCTCATGTTGTTTTACGTTGCTTAACCCAGGTATAACCTTGGGATCCTGCTCATTGTTTCGGGTAGAAGTACTTTTCGCTCAGGTTGTTTTACATAGCATAACCCAGGTAGAACCTTTTCGCCTAGGGGGATCCTGCTCATAGTTCCGGGTAGAAGTACTATTCGCCCAGGTTGTTTTACGTAGATTAACCCAGGTAGAACCTTTTCTCCTAGGGGGATCCAGCTTATAGTTCCGGGTAGAAGTACTCTTCGCTTAGGTTGTTTTAAGTAGCTTAACCCAGGTAGAACCTTTTTGCCTAGGGGGATCCAGCTCATAGTTCCGGGTAGAAGTACTCTTCGCCCAGGCTTGTTTTTTGTAGCTTAACCCAAGTAGAACCTTTTCGCCTAGGGGGATCCAGCTCATAGTTCCAGGTAGAAGTAATCTTCGCCCAGACTGTAGTACGTAGCTTAACCCAGGTAGAACCTTTTTTCCTAGGGGGATCCAGCTCATAGTTCCGGGTAGAAGTACTCTTCGCCCAGGCTTGTTTTTTGTAGCTTAACCCAAGTAGAACCTTTTCGTCTAGGGGAATCCAGCTCATAGTTCTGGGTAGAACTACTCTAAGCTCAAGTTGTTTAACGGAGCTTAACCCAGGTAGAACCTTTTCGCCTATGGGGATCTAGCTCATAAATCCAGGTAGAAGTACACTTCGCCCAGGCTGTTTTTCATAGCTTAACCAGGTAGAACCTTTTCGCTTAAGGGGATCCAACTCATAGTTTTGGGTAGAAGTACTCTTCGCTCATGATGTTTTACGTAGCATAACCCAGGTATAACCCTTTTGCCTAGGAAGATCCAGCTCATAGTTTCCGGGTAGAAGTATTCTTCGCTCATATTGTTTTACGTTGCTTAACCCAGGTAGAAGCTTTTCGCCTAGAGGGATCCTGCTCATTGTTTCGGGTAGAAGTACTTTTCGCTCAGGTTGTTTTACATAGCATAACCCAGGTAGAACCTTTTCGCCTAGGGGGATCCTGCTCATAGTTCCGGGTAGAAGTACTATTCGCCCAGGTTATTTTACTTAGCTTAACCCAGGTAAAACCTTTTATCCTAGGGGGATCCAGCTTATAGTTCTGGGTAGAAGTACTCTTCGCTTAGGTTGTTTTATGTAGCTTAACCCAGGTAGAACCTTTTCACCTAGGGGAATCTAGCTCATAGTTCCGGGTAGAAGTACTCTTCGCTCGGGTTGTTTTAAGTAGCTTAACGCAGGTAGAACCTTTTTGTCTAGGGGGATCCAGCTCATAGTTCCGGGTAGAAGTACTCTTCGCCCAGGCTTGTTTTTTGTAGCTTAACCCAAGTAGAACCTTTTCGCCTAGGGGGATCTAGCTCATAGTTCCGGGTAGAAGTACTCTTTGCCCAGTCTTGTTTTTTGTAGCTTAACCCAGGTAGAACCTTTTCGTCTAGGGGAATCCAGCTCATAGTTCCGGGTAGAAGTACTCTTCGCTCAGGTTGTTTTACGGAGCTTAACCTAGGTAGAACCTTTTCGCCTATGGGGATCTAGCTCATAAATCCGGGTAGAAGTACACTTCGCCCAGGCTGTTTTTCATAACTTAACCCGGTAGAACCTTTTCGCCTAGGGGGATCCACCTCATAGTTTCGGCTAGAAGTACTCTGCGCTTAGGTTGTTTTACGTAGCTTAACCCTGGTAGAATCTTTTCTCCTAGGGGGATCCAGCTCATGGTTCCAGGTAGAAGTAATCTTCGCCCAGACTGTTATACGTAGCTTAACCCAGGTAGAACCTTTTTGCCTAGGGGGATCCAGCTCATAGTTCCGGGTAGAAGTACTCTTCGCCCAGGCTTGTTTTTTGTAGCTTAACCCAAGTAGAACTTTTTCGCCTAGGGGGATCCAGCTCATAGTTCCAGGTATAAGTAATCTTCGCCCAGATTGTTGTACGTAGCTTAACCCAGGTAGAACCTTTTTGCCTAGGGGGATCCAGCTCATAGTTCCGGGTAGAAGTACTCTTCGCCCAGGCTTGTTTTTTGTAGCTTAACCCAAGTAGAACCTTTTCGTCTAGGGGAATCCAGCTCATAGTTCCGGGTAGAAGTACTCTTCGCTCAAGTTGTTTTACGGAGCTTAACCCAGGTAGAACCTTTTTGCCTATGGGGATCTAGCTCATAAATCCAGGTAGAAGTACACTTCGCCCAGGCTGTTTTTCATAGCTTAACCAGGTAGAACCTTTTCGCCTAGGGGGATCCAACTCATAGTTTTGGGTAGAAGTACTCTTTGCTCATGATGTTTTTCGTAGCTTAACCCAGGTATAACCCTTTCGCCTAGGAAGATCCAGCTCATAGTTTCCGGGTAGAAGTATTCTTCGCTCATGTTGTTTTACGTTGCTTAACCCAGGTAGAACCTTTTCGCCTAGAGTGATCTAGCTCATAGTTCCGGGTAGCAGTACTCTTCGCTCGGGTTGTTTTAAGTAGCTTAACGCAGGTAGAACCTTTTTGTCTAGGGGGATCCAGCTCATAGTTTCGGGTAGAAGTACTATTCGCCCAGGTTATTTTTTGTAGCTTAACCCAAGTCGAACCTTTTCGCCTAGGGGGAACCAGCTCATATTTCCGGGTAGAAGTACTCTTTGCCTAGTCTTGTTTTTCGTAGCTTAACCCAAGTAGAACCTTTTCGTCTAGGGGAATCCAGCTCATAGTTCCGGGTAGAAGTACTCTTCGCTCAGGTTGTTTTACGAAGCTTAACCTAGGTAGAACCTTTTCGCCTATGGGGATCTAGCTCATAAATCCGGGTAGAAGTACACTTCGCCCAGGCTGTTTTTCATAACTTAACCCGGTAGAACCTTTTCGCTTAGGGGGATCCACCTCATAGTTTCGGGTAGAAGTACTCTTCGCTCATGATGTTTTTCGTAGCTTAACCCAGGTATAACCTTTTCGCCTAGGAAGATCCAGCTCATAGTTTCCGGGTAAAAGTATTCTTCGCGCATGTTATTTTACGTTGCTTAACCCAGGTAGAACCTTTTCGCCTAGGGGGATCCTGCTCATTGTTTCGGGTAGAAGTACTTTTCGCTCAAGTTGTTTTACATAGATTAACCCAGGTAAAACCTTTTCGCCTAGGGGGATCCTGCTCATAGTTCCGGGTAGTAGTACTATTCGCCCAGGTTGTTTTACGTAGCTTAACCCAGGTAGAACCTTTTCTCCTAGGGGGATCCAGCTTATAGTTCCGGGTAGAAGTGCTCTTCACTTAGGTTGTTTTATGTAGCTTAACCCAGGTAGAACCTTTTCACCTAGGGGAATCCAGCTCATAGTTCCGGGTAGAAGTACTCTTCGCTCGGGTTGTTTTATGTAGCTTAACCCAGGTAGAACCTTTTTGCCTAGGGGGATCCAGCTTATAGTTCGGGGTAGAAGTACTCTGCGCTCAGGTTATTTTACGTAGCTTAACCGTGGTAGAACCTTTTCTCCTAGGGGGATCCAGCTCATAGTTCTAGGTAGAAGTACTCTTCGCCCAGCCTGTTTTACGTAGCTTAACCTAGGTAGAACCTTTTTGCCTAGGGGGATCCAACTCATAGTTCCGGGTAGAAGTACTCTTCGCCCAGGCTTGTTTTTTGTAGCTTAACCCAAGTAGAACCTTTTCGCCTAGTGAGATCCAGCTCATAGTTCCGGGTAGAAGTACTCTTTACCCAGTCTTGTTTTTTGTAGCTTAACCCAGGTAGAACCTTTTCGTCTAGGGGAATCCAGCTCATATTTCCGGGTAAAAGTACTCTTCGCTCAGGTTGTTTTATGGAGCTTAACCTTGGTAGAACCTTTTCGCCTATGGGGATCTAGCTCATAAATACGGGTAGAAGTACACTTCGCCCAGGCTGTTTTTCATAACTTAACCAGGTAGAACCTTTTCGCCTAGGGGGATCCACCTCATAGTTTCGGGTAGAAGTACTCTTCGCTCATGATATTTTTCATAGCTTAACCCAGGTATAACCTTTTCGCCTAGGAAGATCCAACTCATAGTTTTCGGGTAGAAGCATTCTTCGCTCATGTTGTTTTATGTTGCTTAACCCAGGTTGAACCTTTTCGCCTAGGGGGATCCTGCTCATTGTTTCGGGTAGAAGTACTCTTCACTCAGGATGTTTTTCGTAGCTTAACCCAGGTACAACCTTTTCACCTAGGGGGATCCAGCTCATAGTTTCCGGGTCGAAGTACTCTTCGCTCAGGTTGCTTTACGTTGCTTAACCCAGGTAGAACCTTTTCGCCTAGGGGGACCCAGCTCATAGTTCCGGGTAGAAGTACTGTTCGTTCAGGTTGTTTTACGTAGCATAACCCAGGTAGAACCTTTTTACCTAGGGGGATCCAGATCATAGATCCGGGTAGAAGTACTCTTCGCTCAGGTTGTTTTAAGTAGCTTAACCCAGGTAGAACCTTTTTGCCTAGGGGAATCCAGCTTATAGTTCTGGGTAGAAGTACTCTGCGCTCATGTTATTTTACGTAGCTTAACCCCGGTAGAACCTTTTCTCCTAGGGGGATCCAGCTCATAGTTCCAGGTAGAAGTACTCTTCGCCCAGGCTGTTTTACGTAGCTTAAACTAGGTAGAACCTTTTTGCCTTGGGGGATCCAACTCATAGTTCCGGGTAGAAGTACTCTTCGCCCAGGCTTGTTTTTTGTAGCTTAACCCAAGTAGAACCTTTTTCGCCTAGGGAGATCCAGCTCATAGTTCCGGGTAGAAGTACTCTTTGCCCAGTCTTATTTTTCTTAGCTTAACCCAGGTAGAACCTTTTCGTCTAGGGGAATCCAGCTCATATTTCCGGGTAGAAGTACTCTTCGCTCAGGTTGTTTTACGGAGCTTAACCTAGGTAGAACCTTTTCGCCTATGGGGATCTAGCTCATATATCCGAGTAGAAGTACACTTCGCCTAGGCTGTTTTTCATAACTTAACCCGGTAGAACCTTTTCGCCTAGGGGTATCCACCTCATAGTTTCGGGTAGAAGTACTCTTCGCTCATGATGTTTTTCGTAGCTTAACCCAGGTATAACCTTTTAACCTAGGAAGATCCAGCTCATAGTTTCCGGGTAGAAGTATTCTTCGCTCATGTTGTTTTATGTTGCTTAACCCAGGTAGAACCTTTTCGCCTAGGGGGATCCTGCTCATTGTTTCGGGTAGAAGTACTTTTGGCTCAGGTTGTTTTACATAGAATAACCCAGGTAGAACCTTTTCACCTAGGGGGATCCTGCTCATAGTTCCGGGTAGAAGTACTATTCGCCCAGGTTGTTTTACATAGCTTAACCCAGGTAGAACCTTTTCTCCTAGGGGGATCCAGCTTATACTTCCGGGTAGAAGTACTCTTCGCTTATGTTGTTTTATGTAGCTTAACCCAGGTAGAACCTTTTCACCTAGGGGAATCTAGCTCATAGTTCCGGGTAGAAGTACTCTTCGCTCGGGTTGTTTTAAGTAGCTTAACCCAGGTAGAACCTTTTTGCCTAGGGGGATCCAGCTTATAGTTCTTGGTAGAAGTACTCTGCGCTCAGGTTATTTTACGTAGCTTAGCCCTGGTAGAACCTTTTCTCCTAGGGGGATCCAGCTCATAGTTCCAGGTAGAAGTACTCTTCGCCCAGGCTGTTTTACGTAGCTTAAACTAGGTAGAACCTTTTTGCCTAGGGGGATCCAACTCATAGTTCCGGGTAGAAGTACTCTTCGCCCAGGCTTGTTTTTTGTAGCTTAACCCGAGTAGAACCTTTTCGCCTAGGGAGATCCAGCTCATAGTTCCGGGTAGAAGTACTCTTTGCCCAGTCATGTTTTTCGTAGCTTAACCCAGGTAGAACCTTTTCGTCTAGGGGAATCCAGCTCATATTTCTGGGTAGAAGTACTCTTCGCTCAGGTTGTTTTACAGAGCTTAACCCAGGTAGAACCTTTTCGCCTATGGGGATCTAGCTCATAAATCCGGGTAGAAGTACACTTCGCCCAGGCTGTTTTTCATAGCTTAACCAGGTAGAACCTTTACGCCTAGAAGGATCCAACTCATAGTTCCGGGTAGAAGTACTCTTCGCTCATGATGTTTTTCGTATCTTAACCCAGGTATAACCTTTTCGCCTAGGAAGATCCAGCTCATAGTTTCCGGGTAGAAGTACTCTTCGCTCAGGTTGTTTTACGTTGCTTAACCTAGGTAGAACCTTTTCGCCTAGGGGGATCCTGCTCATTATTTCGGGCAGAAGTACTTTTTGCTCAGGTTGTTTTACATAGCATAACCCAGGTAGAACCTTTTCGCCTAGGGGGATCCGGCTCATAGTTCCGGGTAGAAGTACTCTTCGCATAGATTGTTTTAAGTATCTTAACCCAGGTAGAACCTTTTCGCCTAGGGTGATCCATCTCATAGTTCCGGGTAGAATTACTCTTCGCTCAAGTTGTTTTATGTAGCTTAACCCAGGTAGAACCTTTTAGCCTAGGGGGATCCACCTCACAGTTTCGGGTAGAAGTATACTTCGTTCAGGTTGTTTTACCTAGCTTAACCCAGGTAGACCTTTTTCTCCTCTAGGTATCCAGCTCATAGTTTCAAGTAGAAGTACTCTTCGCCCAAGCTGTTTTTCGTAGCTTAGCCAAAGTAGAACCTTTTTGCCTAGAGGGATCCAGATCATAGTTTTCGGGTAGAAGTACTCTTCGAATAGGCTATTTTTCGTAGCTTAACCCAGGTAGAACCTTTTCGCCTAGGAAGATCCAACTCATAATTTCGGGCAGAAGTACTATTCGCCCAGGTTGTTTTAAGTAGCTTAACCCAGGTTGAACCTTTTTTCCTAAGGGGATCCTTCTCATAGTTCTGGGCTGAAGTACTCTGCGCTCAGGTTGTTTTACATAGCTTAACCCTGGTAGAACCTTTTCTCCTAGGGGGATCCAGCTCATAGTTCCAGGTAGAAGAACTCTTCGCCCAGGCTGTTTTACGTAGCTTAACCCAGGTAGAACTTTTTTGCCTAAGGGGATCCAGCTCGTAGTTCCGGGTAGAAGTACTCTTCGTTCAGGTTGTTTTACATAGCATAACCCAGGTAGAACCTTTTCGCCTAGGGGGATCTAGATCATAATTCCGGGTAGAAGTACTCTTCGTTCAGGTTGTTTTGTGTAGCTTAACCCAGGTAGAACCTTTTCGCCTTGGGGGATCCATCTCATAGTTCCGAATAGAAGTACTCTTCGCTCAGTCTGTTTTATGTAGCTTAACCCATGTAGAACCTTTTTGCCTAGGGGGATCCAGCTCATAGTTTTGGGTAGAAGTACTTTTTGCCCATGCTATTTTACGTTGCTTAACCCAGGTAGAACCTTTTCCCCTAAGAGGATCCAGCTCATAGTTTCGGGTAGAAGTACTTTTTGCCCATGCTATTTTACGTTGCTTAACCCAGGTAGAACCTTTTCCCCTGGGGGGATCCAGCTCATAGTTCTGGGTAGAAGTACTCTTCGCTTAGGTTGTTTTATGTAGCTTAACCCAGGTAGAACCTTTTCGCCTAGGGGGATCCAGCTCATAGTTCAGGGTAGAAGTACTATTCACTTAACTTGTTTTTCTTAGCTTAACCCAGGTAGAACCTTTTCTCAGAAGGGGATCTAGCTCATAGTTTCGGGTAGAAGTACTCTTCGCCCAGGCTTGTTTTCGTTGCTAACCCAGGTAGAACCTTTTTGCCTAGGAGGATCCAGATCATAGTTTCCGGGTAGAAGTACTCTTCGAATAGGCTATTTTTCATAGCTTAACCCAGGTAGAACTTTTTCGCCTACGGAGATCCAGCTCATAGTTCCGGGTAGAAGTACTATTCGCCTATGCTAGTTTTTCGTAGCTTAACCTAGATAGAACCTTTTCGCCTAGGGGGATCCAGCTTATAGTTCCGGGTAGAAGTACTCTTCGCTTTGGTCGTTTTACGTAGCTTAACCCAGGTAGAACCTTTTCGCCTAGGGGGATCCAGCTCATAGTTCCGGGTAAAAGTACTCTTCGCTCAGGTTGTTTTACGTAGCTTAACCCATGTTGAACCTTTTCGCCTAGGTGGATCCAGCTCATAGTTGCTGGTAGAAGTACTCTTCGCTTAGGTTGTTTTATGCAGCTTAACCCAGGTAGAACCTTTTTGCCTAGGGGGATCCAGCTCACAGTTCCGGGTAGAAGTACTATTCGCCCATGCTAGTTTTTCGTAGCTTAACCTAGATAGAACCTTTTCGCCTAGGGGGATCCAGCTCATAGTTCCGGGTAGAAGTACTCTTCGCTTTGGTTGTTTTTCTTAGCTTAACCTAAGTAGAACCTTTCCGCCTCTGGGGATCCAGCTCATAGTTTTTAGGTAGAAGTACTCTTCGCCCAGGCTGCTTTCCATAGCTTAACTAGGTAGAACCTTTTTACCTAGGGGGATCCTGCTCATAGTTCCGGGTAGAAGTGCTCTTTGCCCAGGCTATTTTTTGTAGCTTAACCCAGGTAGAACCTTTTCTCTTAGGGGGATCCAGCTCATATTTCCGGGTAGAAATACTCTTCGCTCAGGTTGTTTTAGGAAGCTTAACCCATGTAGAACCTTTTTGCCTTGGGGGATCCAGCTCATAGTTTCGGGCAGAAGTACTTTTCGCCCAGGCTTGTTTTTCGTAGCTTAACCCAGGTAGAACCTTTTCGCCTTGGGGGATCCTGCTCATATTTCCGGGTAGAAATACTCTTCGCCCAGGCTTGTTTTTCTTAGCTTAACCTAGGTAGAACCTTTTCTCCTAGGGGGATCCATCTCATAGTTCCAGGTAGAAGTACTCTTCTCCCAGGCTGTTTTACGTAGCTTAACCCATGTAGAACCTTTTTGCCTAGGGGGATTTAGCTCATAGTTTCGGGTAGAAGTACTCTTCGCCCAGGCTTGTTTTTCGTAGCTTAACCCAGGTAGAACCTTTTCGCCAAGGGGGATCCTTCTCATATTTCCGGGTAGTAGTACTCTTCGCCGAGGCTTGTTTTTCTTAGCTTAACCCAGGTAGAACTTTTTCGCCTAGGGGGATCCATCTCATAGTTCCAGGTAGAAGTACTCTTCTCCCAGGCTGTTTTACGTAGCTTAACCCAGGTAGAATCTTTTTGCCTAGGGGGATCTAGCTCATAGTTCCGGGTAGAAGTACTCTTCGCTCAGGTTGTTTTACATAGCTTAACCCAGGTAGAACCTTTTTGCCTAGGGGATCCAGAACATAGTTCCGGGTAGAAGTACTCTTCGCCCAGGCTTGTTTTTCGTAGCTTAACCCAGGTAGAACCTTTTCGCCTAGGGGGATCCTGCTCATATTTCCGGGTAGAAGTACTCTTCGCCCACGCTTGTTTTTCTTAGCTTAACCCAGGTAGAACCTTTTCGCCTAGGGGGATCCATCTCATAGTTCCAGGTAGAAGTACTCTTCTCCCAGGCTGTTTTACATAGCTTAACCCAGGTAGAATCTTTTTGCCTAGGGGGATCCAACTCATAGTTCCGGGTAGAAGTACTCTTCGCTCAGGTTATTTTATGTAGTTTAACCCATGTAGAACCTTTTTGCCTAGAGAGATCCAGCTCATAGTTTCGGGTAGAAGTACTCTTCGCCCAGGCTTGTTTTCGTTGCTTAACCCAGGTAGAACCTTTTCGCCTAGGAGGATCCAGATCATAGTTTCTAGGTAGAAGTACTCTTCGGATAGGCTATTTTTCATAGATTAACCCAGGTAGAACTTTTTCGCCTACGGAGATCTAGCTCATAGTTCTAGGTAGAAGTACTATTCGCCCATGCTAGTTTTTCGTAGCTTAACCTAGATAGAACCTTTTCGCCTAGGGGGATCCAGCTCATAGTTTCGGGTAAAAGTTCTCTTCGCTTTGGTTGTTTTTCTTAGCTTAACCCAAGTAGAACCTTTTCGCCTCTGGGGATCCAGCTCATAGTTTTTAGGTAGAAGTACTCTTCGCCCAGGCTGTTTTCGGTAGCTTAACTAGGTAGAACCTTTTTACCTAGGGGGATCCAGCTCATAGTTCCGGGTAGAAGTGCTCTTTGCCCAGGCTATTTTTTGTAGCTTAACCCAGGTAGAACCTTTTCTCTTAGGGGGATCCAGCTCATATTTCCGGGTAGAAATACTCTTCGCTCAGGTTGTTTTAGGAAGCTTAACCCATGTAGAACCTTTTTGCCTAGGGGGATCCAGCTCATAGTTTCGGGTAGAAGTACTTTTCGCCCAGGCTTGTTTTTCGTAGCTTAACCTAGGTAGAACCTTTTCGCCTTGGGGGATCCTGCTCATATTTCCAGGGAGAAGTAATCTTCGCCCAGGCTTGTTTTTCTTAGCTTAACCCAAGTAGAACCTTTTCTCCTAGGGGGATCCATCTCATAGTTCCAGGTAGAAGTACTCTTCTCCCAGGCTGTTTTACGTAGCTTAAGCCATGTAGAACCTTTTTGCCTAGGGGAATTTAACTCATAGTTTCGGGTAGAAGTACTCTTCACCCAGGCTTGTTTTCGTAACTTAACCCAGGTAGAACCTTTTCGCCTAGGGGGATCCTTCTCATATTTCCGGGTAGAAGTACTCTTCGCCGAGGCTTGTTTTTCTTAGCTTAACCCAGGTAGAACTTTTTCGCCTAGGGGGATCCATCTCATAGTTACAGGTAGAAGTACTCTTCTCCCAAGCTGTTTTACGTAGCTAAACCCAGGTAGAATCTTTTTGCCTAGGGGGATCCAGCTTATAGTTCCGGGTAGAAGTACTCTTCGCTCTGGTTGTTTTACATAGCTTAACCCAGGTAGAACCTTTTCGCCTAGGGAGATCCAGATCATTGTTCCGGGTAGAAGTACTCTTCGCCCATGCTTGTTTTTTGTAGCTTAACCTAGGTAGAACCTTTTCGCCTAGGGGGATCCAGCTCATAGTTCCAGGTAGAGGTACTCTTCGCTTGGGTTGTTTTTCTTAGATTAACCCAAGTAGAACCTTTTCGCCTCTTGGGATCCAACTCATAGTTTCTAGGTAGAAGTACTCTTCGCCCAGGCTGTGTTCCGTAGCTTAACCAGGTAGAACCTTTTTACCTAGGGGGATCCAGCTCATAGTTCTGGGTAGAAGTGCTCATCGCCCAGGCTATTTTTTGTAGCTTAACCCAGGTAGAACCTTTTCTCCTAGGGGGATCCATCTCATTGTTCTGGGTAGAAGTACTCTTCGCTCTGGTTGTTTTACGTAGCTTAACCCAGGTAGAACCTTTTCTCCTAGGGGATCCAGCTCATAGTTCCGGGTAGAAGTACTCTTCGCTCAGGTTGTTTTAGGTAGCTTAACCCATGTAGAACCTCTTTGCCTAGGGGGATCCAGCTCATAGTTTTGGGTAGAAGTACTCTTCGCCCAGGCTTGTTTTTCGTAGCTTAACCCAGGTAGAACCTTTTCGCCTATGGGGATCCTGCTCATTTTTCCGGGTAGAAGTACTCTTTGCCGAGGCTTGTTTTTCTTAGCTTAACCCAGGTAGAACCTTTTCGCCTAGGGGGATCCATCTCTTAGTTCCAGGTAGAAGTACTCTTCTCCCAAGCTGTTTTACGTAACTTAACCCAGGTAGAATCTTTTTGCCTAGGGGGATCCAGCTCATAGTTCCGGGTAGAAGTACTCTTCGCTCAGGTTGTTTTACGTAGCTTAACCCAGGTAGAACCTTTTCGCCTAGGGAGATCCAGATCATAGTTCCGGGTAGAAGTACTCTTCGCCCAGGCTTGTTTTTCGTAGCTGAACCCAGGAAGAACCTTTTCGCCTACGAGGATCCAGATCATAGTTTCCGGGTAGAAGTAATCTTCGAATAGGCTATTTTTCATAGCTTAACCCAGGTAAAACTTTTTCGCCTACGGGGATCCGGCTCATAATTCTGGGTAGAAGTACTCTTCGCCCAGGTTGTTTTACGTAGCATAACCCAGGTAGAACCTTTTTGCCTAGGGGTATCCAGCTCATAGTTTTGGGTAAAAGTACTCTTCGCTCAGGTTGTTTTACATAGCTTAACCCAGGTAGAAATATTTCGCCTAGGGGGATCCAGCTCATAGTTCCGGGTAGAAGTACTCTTCGCTTGGGTTGTTTTTCTTAGCTTAACCCAAGTAGAACCTTTTCACCTCTAGGGATCCAAATCATAGTTTCTAGATAGAAGTACTCTTCGCCCAGCATGTTTTTTGTAGCTTAACCAGGTAGAACCTTTTTACCTAGGGGGATCCAGCTCACAGTTCCGAGTAGAAGTGCTCTTCGCCCAGGCTGTTTTTTGTAGCTTAACCCAGGTAGAACCTTTTCTCCTAGGGGGATCCAACTCATAGTTCCGGGTAGAAGTACTCTTCGCTCAGGTTGTTTTAGGTAGCTTAACCCATGTAGAACCTTTTTGCCTAGGGGGATCCAGCTCATAGTTTCGGGTAGAAGTACTCTTCGCCTAGGCTTGTTTTTCGTAGCTTAACCCAGGTAGAACCTTTTCGCCAAGGGGGATCCTGCTCATATTTCCGGGTAGAAGTACTCTTCGCCCAGGCTTGTTTTTCTTAGCTTAACCCAGGTAGAACCTTTTCGCCTAGGGTGATCCAGCTCATAGTTCCGGGTAGAAGTACTCTTCGCTCAAGTTGTTTTATGTTGCTTAACCCAGGTAGAACCTTTTCGCTCAGGGAGAACCAGCTCACAGTTTTAGGTAGAAGTACACTTCGCTCAGGTTGTTTTACATAGCTTAACCCAGGTAGAACTTTTTCGCCTCTAGGTATCTAGCTCGTAGTTCCAGGTAGAAGTACTCTTCGCCCAGGCTGTTTGTCGTAGCTTAACCCAAGTAGAACCTTTTCGCCTAGGGGGATCCACATCATAGTTTCCGGGTAGAAGTACTCTACAAATAGGCTATTTTTCGTAGCTTAACCTAGGTAGAACCTTTTCGCCTAGGGGGATCCAGCTCATAATTCCGGGTAGAAGTACTCTTCGCCCAGGTTGTTTTACGTAGCTTAACCCAGGTTGAACCTTTTCTCCTAGGGGGATCCAGCTCATAGTTCCGGGTAGAAGTAGTCTTCGCTCAGGTTGTTTTATGTAGCTTAACCCATGTAGAACCTTTTTGCCTAGGGGGATCCAGCTCATAGTTTTGGGTAGAAGTACTCTTTGCCCAGGCTTGTTTTTGTTGCTTAACCCATGTAGAACCTTTTCGCCTAGGAGGATCCAGATCTTAGTTTTCGGGTAGAAGTACTCTTCGAATAGGCTATTTTTCATAGCTTAACCCAGGTAGAACTTTTTCGCCTACGGGGATCCAGCTCATAATTCCGGGTAGAAGTACACTTCGCCCAGGTTGTTTTACGTAGCTTAACCCAGGTAGAACCTTTTCTCCTAAGGGGATCCAGCTCATAGTTCCGGGTAGAAGTACTCTTCGCTCAGGTTGTTTTATGTAGCTTAACCCAGGTAGAACCTTTTTGCCTAGGGGGATCCAGCTCATAGTTCAGGGTAGAAGTACTCTTCGCCCATGCTTGTTTTTCGTAGCTTAACCTAGGAAGAACCTTTTCACCTAGGGGGATCCAGCTCATTGTTCCGGGTAGAAGTACTCTTCGCTTGGGTCGTTTGTCTTAGCTTAACCCAAGTAGAACCTTTTCTCCTCTGGGGATCCAGATCATAGTTTCTAGGTAGAAGTACTCTTCGCCCAGGCTGTTTTTCGTAGCTTAACCAGGTAGAACCTTTTTACCTAGGGGGATCCAGCTCATAGTTCCGGGTAGAAGTGCTCTTCGCCCAGGCTAT
>NW_027174770.1:0-74660 GCF_000390325.3 Nicotiana tomentosiformis | reverse complement strand
AGCAAACACACAACTAAAATAAGGTAGACGGGGAATTCAGAACCGCGAAAGCTGTGCAGTTATACCTCAAGTCTCCTCTGAATAGCTGAAATCCGAGCAAGTCTATGGTATGCCGCTGGGACCAACTCCGAAATCTGCACAAGAAGTGCAGAGTGTAGTATCAGTACAACCGACCCCATGTACTGGTAAGTGCCGAGCCTAACCTCGACGAAGTTGTGACGAGGCTAAGGCAGGTCACTTACAATAACTTGTACGCAATAATAGTAATAACAACAATAATAAAAATAAATCAGGTAACTCATTTTAATAGTTGAAGCCAATTCAGCAGTCATAACCAATTATTATTTCCATCAATTTCCGTTGTAGCGTGCAACACGCTTCCACAATATATTCATATTCAATCCTCCAATATATTTATTTTAATCAAGTATATATATAGACTTTTAAATAAGTCTGTTGCGGCGCGCAATCCGATCCCCCAATATGGACTTTTAAACAAGTCTGTTGCGGCATGCAACCCGATCCCCAATATGGACTTTTAATAAAGTATGTTGCGGCGTACAACCCGATCCTCCAATATATATATATATATATATATATATATATATATATATATATATATATATATATATATATATATATATATATATATTCACTTCCAATTCTTATAAAAGAAATTGCACCAATAAATACAATAATTAATATGAAATTATAAGACAACAAGCATACAATAATTCTGATTTATTTATGAAATAGACAATGACAAATAGCAATTTATTTTGGAAATCAGGGAGAAGATAGGCAGTTTAATATTTAATATGCTAAATGTCAAGTAACAATTAAGACACATAAATCAAATAAGTATGTAGCAATTATTATAGGAATTCAAAAATTAATATTTGACAAAGAATAGGAGTGAAATAATTATTATAACAATTAATTCGTACCTTAGAACAATTTATGATTTTCAAATAATTATGCAAACAATTAATTTGATGACGTATAGACACTCGTCACCTCGCCTATACGTCGTTCACATGCATTTCACATAACAAATAATCTAAGGGTCCTATTCCCTCAAGTCAAAATTAACCACGACACTTACCTCGCCTTGCAATTTCAATCAATTACTCGACCACTACTTTTTCTTTTGAATTTGTCCCCAAAAGCATTAAATCTATTTACAAACAATTCGATATACTCAATACGAATCATAGGAATTAATTCCATATGAATTTACTAATTTTCCGAATAAAATCCGAAATTCACTTTAAAAATTAACAATGGGGCCCACCTCTCAAATCTCAGAAAAACTTACGAATTCCGAACACCCATTCCGAGACAAGTCTAACCATACAAAAATTTTTAAATTCCGATGTCAAATGGACCTTCAAATCTTAAATTTTTCATTTTTGGAAGATTTTATAAAAATCTGATTTTTCTTCCAAATTTCACGGATTCGTGATATAAATAAGTATGGAATCATGAAGTATAATCAATATAGGATAAAGAACACTTACCCCAATGTTTTTCCGTGAAAATCGCCTTACCCAAGCTCAAAAATAAAAAATGGTTGAAAATGGGACGAATCCCAATTTCCAGAACTTAAGTTCTGTTTGTCCAGATTTTTACTCATCGCGAGGAGGAAATTCGTTCGCAATCGCGTAGAACAACTTTTGCCCAGGTTCATTTAACTCTACGCGATCGCGTAAATGGCCATGTGATCGCAGAGAATGAAATTTTCAAGAAAACTTTAAAACTTATATTTCATAACCGGACGTCCGAATCACGTCAAATCAACTCCGTTTCTCACCAAATTCGACAAACAAGTCATAAAAATTATAGTGGACCTATAACGGGCTCCGGAAACAAAATACGGACTCGATGTTAATAAATCCAACATCAATAAATTCTTAAAATCATTAAGCTTTCAAACTTTTAATTTTTTATCATAATTCCATATCTCGGGCTAAGGACCTCGGAATTCGATTTCGGGCATACGTCCAAGTCCCAAATCACGATACGGACCTACTAGAACTATTAAAATACTGATCCGAGTCCGTTTTCTCAAAATAATGGCCAAAGTCAACTCAGTTGAGTTTTAAATCTCTATTTCACATTTTAATTCATTTTCACACAAAAACTTTTCGGAATATTATACGGACTGCGCACGCAAGTCGATGAATGATAAATAGTGCTTTTCGAGGTCTTAGAACACAGAATTAATTATCAAATTTAAAGATGACCTTTTGGGTCATCACAAATAAAGCTTCAATCTTTAACAAAAACTAAAAAGTCAACATAAAATTTAACCCGGGTCCGCACCTCAGAACCCGACAAAATTCACAAAATGCAGACACCCATTCAATAATGAGTCTAACCATATAAGAATTACCAAATTCCGATATCAAATCGCCCTTCAAATCCTCATTTTACAGTTTGAAAGATTTTACAAAATTCCCATTTTCTTCCATTCAATTCATTAATTTAATGATAAAAACAAAGATAAAATCATGAAATGAAATCAAATCCGAGTAAAGATCACTTACCCCAAACAATCACATGAAGAACCCCTAAAATATCGCCCAAATTCGAAGTGCACAACTCAAAATATGATAAAAATGGTGAAACCCCCGTTTTTAAAAACCTCTTATAAATCGCATCCGACACCTGCGATTTGCCTCTGCTCCCTAAAAAACTAGAAAACAATAGTCTTTTCCGACACAAAAATGGGCATAACTCTCTCATACGACCTCGGAATGTGATGATTCGTGTTGCTATGGTTCTGTAATTATGATATGGATCTGATGGTTCAATAGAATCACAAATCAAAGTCATTTGCACAATTTGGTACCCTTTATGCCAAAAGAAACGATGTCGAAATATCAAATAAGAGCGTGGCACAATCCAAACCCATCTGAAACTCACCCGATCCCTATGGGACCCCAACCAAGTATACTAACAAGTCTCAAAACATGACATGATCTTGCTCGAAGCCTCAAATTGCCTCTAACAATAATAGAATCATGAATCGCGCATCGATTCAAGCCTAAGAAACTTATGAACTTCCGAATTCCAAAAATGATGTCGATTCATACCAAACCAACTCCGATTGACTTCAAATTTTGCACACAAGTCATAAATGACAGTACATACCTATTCTAACTTCTGGAACCGGGATTCGACCTTGAAATCAATAAAGTCAACTCCCGATCAAACTTTTTAAAATCTTCAATGTTTTCCAACATTCGCCAATTCATGCTGTAACGGCCTACAGACCTCTAAATCAACATCTGAACACACTTCAAAGACCAAAATCACCATACAAAACTATTGGAACCATCAAAATACCATTTTGAAGTCGTCTACATAAAAGTCAAACTCTGGTCAACTCTTACTGCTTAAGCTTTTAAAACAAGAATCATTCTTCCAAATCAATGCCAAATCATCCGAAATCTAAACTCGACCACGCACGCAAGTCATAACACATAATACGAAGCTGTTCATGACCTTAAGCCATCGAACGCAATGCTAATCCTCAAAACAATCGGTCGAGTCATTACAATTTCAGATAAAATTTTTGAACACCTTCATTTCCTTTTAGGTGTAGGACTCTTTATATACATATTTAGGTCAAAGTCCAAAATTATTTTACGTCAAAATTCGAGAGATTTCAAATCCGTTTAGGTTTAGGAGTTGTAGGCATATAAATATTATTGGAATTAAATCCGTAAAATAATTTGGACTATATTTTAACTTCAAGCTATTAGTTCAAATAAATTTATTGGGCTAGTATAATTGGATTAGTTATATAAGTTCAATATATATGGATTAAATAAATAAGTCTTAATCCATTGGGCTAGTCCATTTAATTGGGCTAAAGTGATGAGCCCACTTCATTAAGCCCAAGATGCCATCTTCCTAGAGGCCCAGTTTGGTGCCACGTGTCAAATGACGTAGCATGCCAATTCAAACAAAAGAGCAAATAGGATGGTGCCACGTGTCAAAATGACAAAGCATGCTAAGCCAAATTAAAAGGACAATGAAACAGCGCTACGTGTGCAGGTGACATGTTCTGGCCAATCAAATGTTGCCTTGTCACACTTCAATTTGATTGGTCGGAAAGATTTTGTTCTCATCATAACTCTGCCCATCCACAACTATAAATACGTGTCTTCATAACCCACAAAAGACATCGTAAGTTATAACAAGAAGCAAGAAAGAGCTCGTGGAACAAACGCTGCAAATTCCTCCACAAGTTCAAGTTCAAGCTCAAGAACGAAGAACAAATCAATTTCAAGCTCAAGAACAAAGAACAAATCAAGTTCAAGTTCAAGCAATAAAGCTCAAGCTCAAGAACGAAGAACAAATCAAGATTCAAGGAGTACGAGTTCAAATCAAAGTTTGTGCTAGTTGAATTCAAGATCATCGTTCGTGGCAACAACTACTTATTCAAGATCGAGATCGAGATCAAGATCAAGGGCCCTTGAATTTATTTACTATTGGAAAGAAGGATGAGACGATTCATAGAAATTATACACTCAAATGATTCGAATTCAAATATTATGATTGTTACAATATTTTTCGGTCCTAATATTATTTTCTCGACACAAATTTATTGTCTATAAATTCTAGCACGCCCAATGGGACAATCTCTACCTCTCATCTCAATGTTTCAATCACCAAAGTCCAAGAACATCGAAATGGATTCAAAGAAAATCAACTCTAGATCAACACACACCAAGCTGCTAACTCCAGGTTCTATGCTGATGTGGAAAGCATCCTCGATCTTACCTTTGGAAGCTTCTGACCAGTTACGAGGAGCAAAGCAATCTCTTTAGGACAACAAGCACTCCAAGTGACGTCCGCATCCACCCCTATTTTTGGATCTTCATCCTCAAAAGGAGCAAGATCTTCTAAGAACACACCCGAAGGAGGAAGCGATGTTGCTGATATAATCAAGAAAACTCTTATTCTGCTTGACCTCTCCGGATCCAAGAACTCTATTGTGAAGGAAGATGATGATGCTTCAAGTGATGGATCTCTCCACTTACACTGCATAGCATGAGCCAATCAAGGATCAATATGTATGACAATCCATGCTACTCTCCATCGTCCACAACAATCATGCAAGCCATGGTGACAAACACTTGATTTGTGGAGGAGCAATTGGCAAACTTGACGGAAGAAATCGATGGCTTGACCAAGTGCATGAAAAATCAAGATGCTAGAATTGACAAGTTAACAGACAAGGTGGGAATCTTGATGGAAGAAGAATCTACCCATGCACCTGGCAAGCTCCCAAAGGTTCCAGAGAGTAATTCTCCCCCAAGACAAGTAGCATCCGCTACGGCTATCCATGTCTCATCAAAAGGGATGATTCCAATTGATCAACTGAAGGAGTTCATTGAAGGAACTATTTAAAGCAAGTACGAAGTTGTTACCAAGTCCTCTCTTACATACGTAAAGCCATAAACTGCGAGGATCGATATGTTGAAGATGCCTGCTAGCTATCAACCTCTAAATTTTCAACAGTTTGATGGAAAAGGCAACCCAAAGCAACATGTGGCACACTTTGTTGAGACATGCAACAACACTGGGACTTATGGAGATTACCTCGTCAAGCAGTTTGTCCTCTTGATTAGTATATAGATCTCGAGGAGGGATCTATTGATAGCTAGGATCAACTAGATCAAGAGTTCCTCAATCACTTTTATAGCACAAGGCGCACTGTGAGCATGGTGGAACTTACAAATACTCGTCAACCGAAGGGTGAACCAGTTATCGACTTTATCAATCATTGGAGGAATGCAAGCCTCAACTGCAAAGACATGCTTAGTGAAGCTTCTGGCATATACATATGCATCCAAGGCATGCATGGGGATTATGCTACATCTTGCAAGGTATCAATCCTAGCAGAAGAACTTGAAACTCGTGCCCATGACATGTAGTTGAGCATGGCCTCCACTAGAAATGAAAGGTTGCCCATCTATGAGCCTCGCAAAGGGAACGACAAGCAAGAAGTCAGGAAATGGAGCAAGTTTGTACCCATATCTAAAAACAAAGAAGCTATGAATGTCAACACATCACCTGTAAAGTTCACAACGAAGGTGAGCAAGAAGCAGAGTACGAAATCCACTTCTTTTCAAGATAAGCCAAGTGGAAAGTTGACTGTAAAAGAAATACAAGAGAAGGAGTACCCATTTATGGATTCTAATGTGCCCATAATATTTGAAGAGCTACTCGAGTTAAAATCTCATTGAGATTCCGGAGATGAAACAACCAAATGAAGTTGGGAAAACTGATGACCCGAATTACTTCAAATATCATCGACTTGTGTGCCACCCTCTGGAGAAGTGCTTTGTATTCAAAGACAAAGTTATGGATTTGGCTCGTGAAATGAAGATCGTGCTTGACGATGAGAAAGCAAGTGCAAACCAAGTCTCTATTACCTTTGGCTCACTCAGTCTAGATGAACTATGTAGTTTTAAAGAAAGTAAAGAGGAAAAATTACTGGAGAACAATAAAGTTGAAGTCGATTAACCTGATGAAGATGAAGGGTGGACATTGGTGACTCCTCGTAGGCGCCACAGAAGAAGCCTACGAAAAGAATCAATAGAAAAACCAACAAGGAAAATGATGGTAAAAAGGCCAACAAAACATAATCCAGTTAGACGTTTGAAGAAAGCAAAAGTAGAGGTGCACCACCCTCAAAAGCCACGACATCCAGTGACCTTGGAGAATTTCCTTCCATGTTGGTTCCGCATGAAGATTTTCTCGTGATGGTATTGAGGCCTCTTGTTGAAATACTGATAAAGGTGAAGAAAAGAGTGATGACCTACCATTGGCACCATCTTCAGAAAATCTCATCGAGTCTATTCCTCAAGAAGCTAACGCGTGCGAGGAAGAATTTACGTTCACAAATGATGATCTTCTACTAGGTGAGACTCTTCATAACCGCTCGTTGTACTTGGTTAGCTATATGTGTGATGAAAGGGTAAATTGAATTTTGGTTGATGGAGGATCCTCACTGAACATCTTGCCAATTCGCACTGTGAAAGAACTTGGGATTCCCATGAACGCACTCTCGAAAAGTCATGTGATGATCCAAGGATTCAACCAAGGAGGGCAAAGAGCCATATGTGTGATAGGTGTACCGAACCATACCGAATAAATTTTACATGTAAGAAATATATTTATCTAGTAAGTTTAAAAATAATAATGCATTAAATTTTTCTTTGGGCCTTGGAATTATGCAAACTATTACAAGCCAACAAGTAATTAAACTCAAAATACTAATTCCTAAAACCTATTATGCTACATCTACTTAAACTAAGTTATTTCAAGTATCTTTATTAGCAAAAGATCCAAAGTATTCTAGCGATTATGAGTAGCAAACTATAATGTACTGAATATGTTTCCTTTCATATAGTTTAGATTTATCTTTTTGAATATTTAATCTTCTATAGACTTTATTCTTGAGTCCCAACTTAGTTAATATTTTTCTACTCGTGTGATTTATATTTACTTTGCCTTTGCTTGGTTTCTTTTACGTTGTTGTAGAATAGTTGATGGATCTATATTCTAGCCATCTTTTATTTTTTTTAATTCATCACCCTTTAAACAGTAAAAATGTCTAGAGAGTTTTGCTAAGTCTTATAAAAGAACGTATATTATTGCATTCTATTTCTGCTGGTGAATTTTACATGATATTTAAACAAATATCGAAAATTAACCAAACCATACCGATAGTAAAGAGAAACCGACATGATCGGGACGGTTTCGAAAAATCTAATTTTGATTATACATAAGAGAATAACCAAAAAATTGGTATGGTACCAATTTTATAAAATAACCGGCCGAACCAATCCATTGACACCCCTAATTGCTGATGACGAGCCATTCACCGAGGCTGAGTCACACTTCGTTGATACAAAGTTCTACTTGAAGAACCACATTGTGAAGGAGCTAAAAGCTGATGATGTCATGAAAATCAAGAATGACGAGCCCGCAACTAAAAGAGCTGGGGTGACTGCTGGTAAAACCAAAGCTATTACTGATGAGGTACAATAACTCGAATAAATCCTATAGAGGGGATATTACGTCTTATGGCAAGAAAGTAACTCCCACTTTCCAACATGTCCCTAAAAGGAAGAAAGATGAAGGTGAATCATCTAATCTCCAAACTAACATGCTAAAGGAGTTAACTCTTCCGGTAAAACGAATTGAGGCAGTAAAGTTGTCCTCAAAGCCACTTACAGGGTTTGTGTCCCAAAATTGTTTGCAGAATGTGGCACTCCTTACAAAGCGAATAGATGAAGGTTTTGATCTTAATGCTTACATGCTATTTGCAAAAGCTGGATACAATCCCAATGAGTCGTTAAATGTAGGGAAGCTCCTATCAGAAGTTGATACGAGGCAATCACGTGAAGGTTTTGGATACAAGAAACTGTCACCAGTGCGCATCTCCATAAGAAGGGCGAGCATCAATTATATCAGTGTAGAAGATGAATCTACTGATTCTAACAAGCCTTCTATCTTTGATCCGCTTGAAAAATCAACTATGAGGACTTTCGTGTTTGAGAGATTGGGTCTATTAAAGAAGGGGAATAAGTTACAGAGAAATTATCAAAGCATAAGAACACCTGTTTCACTTAGAATCTAGAAGATTTCTAATGATGTCCAAAGTTTGGTTCCTTCTAAAATGAGGTGACAAATAAAACTTGTGGTTTCATGTAAAAATGTATTGAAGGTAAAGCCATATACTATGGTCTATACTAAGGAATGTGATGAAGACGAAGAAAGCGTGGGTTCTTTGTATCATGTTACCGCACAAGGCGAGAATGGTATTTCGTCTCTAATGGAGGATTATGAGCAATTGGAGGATGTTTCACCGTGTTATCACATATCCTTCAATGATGGGGACCCTCAAGAAGATGAAGATGCTCCACCTGAACTTGAAGAAGAGGTGAAGACAACAGTTGATGCCTTAAAAGAAGATAACCTTGGCACTGATGAAAAACCAAGACCCACCTACCTAAGTGATTTACTAGAAGTTGATGAAGAAAGCACTTATATTGAGTTACTCAAGGAGTTCAGGGATGTCTTTGCTTGGAGTTACAAAGAGATACCTGGCTTGGACCCTAAAGTAGCAGTCCATCACCTTGCAGTCAAGAATGACGCTCGTCCTGTTAAGCAAGCTCAAAGGCGCTTTAGGCCAGACTTGGTTCCCTTGATTAAAAGAGAAGTTAACAAAATCCTTGAAGCTGGCTTTATTCGTGAAGTTAAATACGCAACATGGGTCTCAAGTATTGTCCCTGTAAGGAAGAAGAATGGCCAGATTCGGGTGTACATTGACTTCAGGGATCAAACAATACGCATCCCAAAGATGAATTCCCGCTTCCTATTCCAGAGCTGATGATCGATGCTACTAATGGTTATGAGGCAATGTATTTCATTGACGGTTCGTCGGGCTATAACCAAATTTGTATGGTACCAAAAGATGAAGAGCTTACTGCATTTCGTACGCCAAAGGGTATTTATTCCTGCAAGATAATGCCTTTTGGCTTAAAGAACGCTGGTGCTACTTAATAAAGAGCTATGCAGAATATCTTTGATGACCTTCTCCACAAGAATGTCGAATGTTATGTTGATGACTTGGTGGTAAAATCAAGAAAGAAGAGCGACCACTTGAAAGACTTGAGAATGGTGTTTGAGTTGCTCTGGAGGTACCAACTTAGGATAAATCCAGTGAAATGTGCCTTTAGAGTTACTTTTGGAAAGTTCCTTGGTTTCATTGTCCGGCATTGAGGGATAGAAATTGATCAAGCCAAAGTAGATGCAATTTTGAAAATGCATGAGCCTTGAGATATTCATGAATTAAAAAGTCTGCAAGGAAAGCTAGCATACCTTAGGAGATTCATCTTAAACCTAGCTGGGATGTGCCAACCATTCAGTTGCCTCATGAAGAAAATCGTTCCTTTCAAGTGGGACCAAGCTTGTAGCAATGACTTTCAAAGTATCAAAACTTACTTGATGAAGCCTCCAGTTTTGGCAGCTCCTATACTTGGAAAGCCGCTAATATTATATATTTCAGCACAAGAAAGGTTAGTTGGAGCGTTGTTGGCCCAAAAAAATAGGGAAGGGAAAGAAAACTCCCTTTACTACTTGAGCAGGATAATGACAACAAATGAGATGAATTATTCACCAATCGAAAAGTTATGTTTGGCGCTAGTCTTCTCAATATAAAAGTTGAAGCACTACTTTCAAGCTCATGTAGTTCAAGAGCAAATCCCATCAAGTTCGTGATGTCAAAACCTGCCCCTAGTGATCGACTAGCAAGGTGGTACCTCCAGTTTCAACAATTTAAAATTGTGTACATCCCTCAAAATGCTATAAAAGGACAAGCATTAGCAGACTTCTTGGCAGATCACCTTATACCTGATGATTGGGAGCTAACTGACGAACTACCTGATGAGGACGCAATGGTGATTGAAGTTCAACCTCCATGGAAGATGTACTTTGATGGTGCTACACATCGCAGAGGAGATGGTTCTGGTGTAGTATTTGTCACTTCTTAAGGTGAAATTCTTCCCTTCTCTTTTACGTTGACGCAACTCTGCTCTAACAATGTGGCTGAGTATCAAGCACTAATACTTGGGTTTGAAATGGCTGTTGAAATTAAGCGGCTTCAATTGCAAGTCTTTTGTGACTCTCAGTTGGTGATCAACCAGCTTTTAGGTAGTTACGAGGTCAAGAAACCTGAACTACGCCCATATCATGATTATGCTAAAAATTTAATGGGGTGGGTCGGTGACGTGACTATTCAACATGTGCCAAGGAAAGAAAACAAAAGGTTGATGATTTAGCTGCCCTAACTTCATCATTAACACTGCTTGATCAAACAAAAGTTACTATCTGCCAAAAATGGGTAGTACCGCCGCCAACTGAGGGTGAAGGTGAAGAAAATGAACTCGAGTATCTTGTGGCCGTTTCTGAGGCTGAGAAGGAAGAATGGCGACAAACCATTATCGATTACTTGAGCTACGGGATACTCCTAGAAAATCCAAGGAGAATGACTCAAATCCGCCGATGTGCACCTCGCTTCCTTTACTACAAAGATACTCTATATAGAAGATCATTTGAGGGAGTACTCTTGTGATGTTTAAGGGAAGATGAAGCACTCCAAGCTTTGCAAGAAACATATTCTGGGGTATGTGAATCACATCACTCTGGACCAAAGCTCCACTTCCATATAAAAAGAATGGGATATTATTGGCCAATGATGGTAAAAGATTGCTTGGACTACGCTCGAAGATGCAAGGCTTTCCAATTCCACAAAAATTTTATTCATCAACCTCATGAAGTGCTACATTCGACTGTTGCATCATGGCCATTTGACGCTTGGGGACTAGATGTTGTTGGACCATTGCCAAAATCCTCTGGTGGACACTTATACATCTTGGTTGCAACTGACTACTTCTCAAAATAGGCTGAAGTTGTTAATCTTAAGGAGGTAAAGAAGGAAAATATTGCAAGTTTCATCCGAGTAAATATAATCTATCGCTTTGGCATTCCTCGTTACATAATAATGGATAATGGCAAGCCATTCGACAATAGGTCTATGAACAACATTTGTGATCTCTTTGGCTTCAAGCAACGTAACTCTTCTATGTACAATGCTGCCGCCAATGGTCTAGCTGAGGCATTCAACAAGACTCTATGAAACTTGTTAACGAAGTTGTCTCCAAATCCAAACGAGATTGGCATGACCGTATGGAAAAAGCTCTATGGGCATACAGGACAACTCATTGCACACCAACACAAGCGACCCCTTATTCACTTGTCTATGGAGCCGAAGTCGTTTTGCCACTTGAGCGTCAAATACCTTTATTACGATTAGCTATTCAAGAAGGGATCACTGATGAATAAAATGATCGACTTAGACTAGAAGAGTTGGAGGCTCTTGATGAGAAGAGGTTGGAAGCTCAACAGAGTCTTGAATGTTACCAAGCTCTATTATCTCGTGTTTTCAATAAAAGAGTTCGCCCAAGATCCTTTCAAGTAGGAGATCAAGTCCTTGTAGTACGAAGACATATTATTACTTCTCATAAACTTATAGGGAAGTTAACTTTAAAATGGGATGGGCCATAGGTCGTACAAGAAGCTTACTCAAGCTTGGCTTACAAGTTGGTTGATGCAGACGGCATGAGAATCGACCCGATCATTGGCATGTTTTTGAAGAACTATTATCCTTAAAGTTGCAACTCTCCTTGATGCATGAGCCTAAACTGCATGTTCCTATACTCCCGATTCGCAAGATTATAAACTGTGTACGACCCAAAAATAAAAGTCCGCTAGGTTGAAAACTTCGAAAGAGGCGGCCTAGGCAAAGGTTAGAACATAAAAAAATAACTCACCCATTCTGAACTACGGTATGACTTGATCATATTTACCGAGGTATGTACGCAGCTTAGAGTTTCACTCTAGGTTCAATCGCATAAGTTCAAAAGATACATATTGTCCCAATCATTGTCCAGATGAATTATAATGGAAGTAATTCATTCAACCAACACTTGAAAATTGGGATGAAATATTATTCTTCTGTCGAACTTTGGATCTCATATGACTTATAGGGGCAATCCTCCATGGTAAACTTGTGTCTTCAATGAGACGATTATAGTCTTTTAGGAGGCTACCAAGTATTTGCACTGAAGTTCAGGGATTCACTATGTCTTCATGTTC
The DNA here is from genome assembly GCF_000390325.3 of Nicotiana tomentosiformis. NCBI lineage: Eukaryota > Viridiplantae > Streptophyta > Magnoliopsida > Solanales > Solanaceae > Nicotiana > Nicotiana tomentosiformis. The sequence goes on along the minus strand of NW_027174770.1, from coordinate 61,916 downwards.
GCCAAATCTTTAAATCCGCCAATCTTGAAGTTTGCTGCTCTTCAAGTTGAAATATTTAAGCCCTCCAAGTTTAAGTCTCCAAAATGAAATCTTCAAGTCCATCGGTCTTCAAGTTGAAGTCTTCATGTTCGCCGCTCTTCAAGTTGAAATATTTAAGCCCTCCAAGTCTCCAAGTTGAAATCTTCAAGTATGTCGGTCTTCAAGTTGAAGTCTTCAAATTCGCCAGTTTTAAAGTTAAATTGTTTAAGCCCTCCAAATCTTCAAGTTGAAGTCTTCAAGTGTGCTAGTTTTTCAAGTTAAATTTTAAAGTCCACCACTCTTCAAGTTGAAGTCTGCAAAGTCCGCCAAATCTTCAAAGTTTCCAAATGTTCAAGTCAATGTCGTCAAGTCCACGAAGTCTTCGAGTTGAAGCTTTCTAATTTTCCAATCTTAAGGTGGACATTTAAGTCCCTTTGCACCTTAAGTTGGCCTTTTCGTAGGTTTGCCCTTAAAAGGAACTATAACTTTCCAATCTTAAGGTGGACATATAAGTCCCATTGCCCCCTAGTTGGCCTCTTCGTGGGTTTATCCTAAAAAGGAACTATACTTTCTAATAATCTTAAGGTGGACATGTAAGTCTCTCTGATATACGGGCCACCTTGATAGTAATCTCTCCGATAGTCGGGTCACCTTGAGAGTAATTTCTCCGGTAGTCGGGCCACATTGAGAGTAATCTCTCCGATAGTCTGGCCACCTTGAGAGTAATCTCTCCGATAGTCGGGTCATCTTGAGAGTAATCTCTCCGATAGTCGGGTCACCTTAAAAGTAATCTCTCCGATAGTCGGGCCACCTTGAGAGTAATCTATCAGATAGTCAGGTCATCTTGAGAGTAATCTCTCCGATAGTCAGGCCACATTGAGAGTAATCTCTCCGATAGTCGGGCCACCTTGAGAGTAATCTATCCGATAGTCGGGCCACACTGAGAGTAATCACTTCGATAGACGGGTCACCTTGAAAGTGATCTCTTTGATAGTCGGGTCACCTTGAGAGTAATCTCTCCGATAATTGGGCCACCTTGAGAGTAATCTCTCTGATATTCGGGCGAGAATGAGTACTCATCCCTTCACAACTTAAGATCACCTTCTTGATGCTTGGATCATCTCGTTAAATAATAACATATCTTTCTCGTTTGACCTACAAAAAAATATCAACGAAGGAAGAAAAATAAAAGAAAAGAAGAAAAAATTATCTTCGCGTTAATGTTTTCAAGTCGTAAAAAATAGACGGAAAGTGGCCTGCAAATGACCGAAATTGGCATTAATATAATAACGAGTATATGGTATTTATAGCTATCAGAAGACGCTATTAATAAGTACCGATGTGTGATTGCTGTTCTAATTAGACTCCTCGAGGGATTTAAATTGAAATTGGACCTACGCATAGTATCCAATAGCATTGCCTTCTGTTCTCCTTTTCCAATCAAAGAAAGAATTTCCAATCAAAGAAAGAATTGCCAATAGCGTTTGCCTTCTGTTCTCCTTTTTTAATCAATGAAAGGAATTGCCAAATCCATATGGATTCGGTCAGCTTGTACCGATGGTCACGTAACCAATTATACTTTGATCCATTATCTGTTTTGGCAAATAGGATTTACATACTATTATCAAGTTAATATTAAGTCTAGTCTTCAAAAGTTTAAAGACCTTCGCAAGCCTTGAAGTAAGGGATATTTGTAGGCATATAAATTTTATTGGAATTGAGATATAAACTCCAAACAATATAATTCAAACAATATTCCAATTGTTTGCAACAACACCCAATCCAAACAACTAATGGGTTTTGAAAATCCAAATTCGAATTCAAAGCTTCAAAACTTTTTAATGGTTGTCAATGGTGGAGAGTCAAACACCTTCAATATTTATTGATTGAAAATTCAATTTGAATACTAATTGTGCAACATGAAAAGAAATTGCTAAGTTAAAATTCTATAGTAAAACGATTGAAATCCATTGAGGAATTCCACTAAAAATATATACAAACATGAAAGTATAAAAAAACAGAGGACATCAGAGGAAAAACAATTGGGGAAAGAAGATAGAATGAGAAATCGAGAGAGAGAGAGAGAGAGAGAGAGAGAGAGAGAGCGTAGGGGAGAGAGAGAGAGAGAGAGAGAGACGGAGAGAGAGAGTGCAGGAGGGAGAGAGAATAAGGATGAGAAACAATTGATTCCTTATTCAATTTCTAATATAAAGAGATACTCATTTAATTCCTAAGGTGTATATAATTGATAAATTGTATATGCTTATGTAATTAAATTGAAACTTGAGTAGGGAGGGTAATAAAGTTTCAAATAGTGTATATGAAGGTAAATATTTCTTGAGCAATTTATGCAAAATACCTATTGAACTTAAACTAATTACCTTTCTCTATCGTAATATATACCTACTCAATTAAAACTAATTACCCAACCTACCTACCCATTCACTTTTCTTACCCATTTGGCTTAACATATCTTGATTTGGCTTAGATTGATTTGACTTGGTTTGGCTTTGCTTGATTTGGTTTGGCTTGGTTTTAGTAGCTTAGCTTTATTTGGTTTGAAGGGCTAGGTATTAAAACAAATTGGGTAAGGGGGAAACTTTGTGGGTAGGGGCGGGTAAATAGTTTGTGGTGGATGTGTATTTACAAAAGATTCCCTTAGGTTTTGGCATCTATGTCGAGTCTGAGTCGTGAGTTTAAGTCGAGTTTGTTAAAAAATAAACTAAATTCATCTTAAATATATGAGTTTACTTAGTTCATGTATTAGGAAATTAATGTTAAATTACATGAATGGATTTATTCATGAACTAGACAACACGAAAAGTCCATATTTAAATTATGATACTTTCCAATACAGTAATCAAGTTGAGTGTTGTAAAGAAAAAATCATTCGTCGCTATATGAATACAAAATGTGACAATAAAATAATATTGCCTCGCCTAAAATCTTGTATATACCATTGCTAGTGAAACCACATTGCTAAATAATCAAATTTTGGATGTGATCTTCCATATTTGAACAAAAAATTGCAAAAGTACAGTACAATTGAGTTTCTTCATCACACCATATTTGGGGTGGGGGGGGGGGGGGGTAATCCTTATATAAATGGCCAGCAGGATTTACTATTTATTTTTTCTAGCCGGCATATACTGATTATACATAATTATACATATTATACATGAATTATGAATATATATATATATACACTATACATCTGCCGGCTATTTCTAATTTAAGTGATGGAGAGTGCGGCTATTTTGGTTAATTTTTCAAAGAAAAAAGAAACAACACAAGTCATACGGCCCATGAGGCAAAAAACCAAACCCAAAAACATTAGTAAGTAGCCTTACAAATTTCCCTAAAAATTGAATGATTCAACATTATGTCATCGAACTTTTTCTATTCTGCCCTGAGTATCAACTTAAGGATATGTTGGTTGCTTTGCCCAGAAAATGGTCAGATTGTCAATGGCTACAAATTCACTAACGTGCCAATGTACATCACATGAAACTAGACTTTATATGTCGACTAATGTCACCACATAAATCGTTATGACGACTCAAGGGTCATTGATTATAATGGCGGAGTCAGTATTCTAAAGGGGATTCAGAATATTAAAAAATAAACACACAAACATGCCAATGTGATTCAACATTTACTAACTATGGTTAAAAAGTAATTTTGACCTTATATATACAATGTAATTTTTCGGCAAAAATAGTTCGGACCCCTTCCGCCACCCTAGCTCTGCCCCTAGTCGCCGATAAAAATTTAGTCGCTGAAAATTATTCGTGGCAGAACCTTGTTCTCAATTAGTAGCCACTAAGGTGGAGGACTTCTCAGGTCAGGAAGAGAGTTGGTGTCACCATTAGGAGACGGTGGCCGGACGAGACGCCATTACAGAGATGGTAACAAAAGTGTTCATTATCTCTCCAAATTATATCTTCTTCTCGATTATGTGAAAGAATCTGAACATCAGCTTCATGTTGTGTAGTACTTAGTAGAAGAAAAAGCAGTAGTAGTATCATTTTACTACATGTAGAGGCTAATAAGATGTCACTTCGTGGTTTCATTCTTGATCTATGAATGATAGATTTAACTTATATGAATAAGGATATAAACGATGAATCTGAATACTACACTATCTATCAATGTATCAATGTATAGAAGTTAAACGTAACTCACTAATGATATATATTATTGTGGTTGTTAAGGAGGATTAAGGAATGTATTTATATTGAAGGTTGTAGAAACTGGCAGTTATTTATACCCATGAAATAACGTGTTTTCTAATAGTACTTCAACTTTCGAGGTTTTTAATTTCATGCAAGGGTTTTGACCATTGACTGCTAGGATTTTTTTAAGGTTGAAATAGAATTAGTCGTACCAGAGAAAAGATTTTAAAAAATAATCATCTATAAAAATATTTTAAAAATAGAATTTAACTAGGTTTAATTTAATGATACGGATAAAAGCTAAACTTAATCATATATACATGTTGTTTTTGCAGTTTAAAATAAATAAGAAAAAATAGAGAAGAAAAGGGCAACCATTTTGTTCTTTTTCTCTACAAATTAACTTTGAGAAACACAGTGACCTTTTCTTTAAGGAGCAAATTAGCTTTAATCACAAAGGGTAAAGATATGTTTCCTCCAACTTTCATTCAAATGTCAAAATCTACTTTCCATACATTTTAAAAGTCAATTAAGTTTACCGTTTCTTCTGTTTTAATTTTGTTTACCCGAAAAACGGTTTAAGTTGAATTTGTATGTAGTTCTAAGGACACGTGGTATAACTTGACACAAATCGTAAAAGGAAGTAGAAATATCAACTCTTGACAGTATAAAGAATAAAAAATAAGTAAGCTGAAAAGATGGTGATTTATGAATATGCAAGATAAAATATTGTATGAAGCTCAAAAGGATAATCTTTCAATACGGGAATGTATCAATAGTGTTTTAGTTACAATGTATGAATGGCTTGATGGATCCCCTTACATAAACAATAGTCATATCCCTTATAGTGGAGAGATCCTACTTTAGATATAATTAAAAATACATAGTGGGAAACCCATAATAAATCAGCTTTTCCCTAATTCCCGCCGAGATTCTCTCCCTTAGTGTGGTTGCAACGGCTCTTGTCTATGAGCTCGATATCGATTCGAGCTCGATATTGACTCGAGCTCGATTTTGACTCGGGGCCCGATATTGATTCGGGCTCGGTGTTGGTCGATCTCTGACTCATAAGCTCGATAACTTCGCTTCGTATCATCATTCGATTTGGATTCGAGCTCGATAATGACTTCGAGCTCGACATTGATCGGTCCCTAAAATTCGAAGCTCGGTGACCTGACTTCGGACCTCATCCTGATATTATAAAGACGGCCTTCGATCCACTATATTCCCATCTCGACCAGTTCGTATGATGGACAAACCGGTTTTGACCGTATGCAGATAGTCTTCTCGTTTCTCGGGAAGGATGTAGCGAGAAACGACATAATTTTCCAACGGTACGATTAGATATATACTGATGTTTGCATCGAGCCCGATCATGATGTACATGATAATTGCCCCGTCGGTTCAGTTTACCAAGGCATTTAATGCGTGTCAGACGATGGTCGTCCATTATCGATATTGAACCGCCATTGCTTAGCCTATAAATAGCCCATTTTTTCACCATTAATCACTTTTACATCTCCAATCTCCAAATTTTCTAAGCTCTTTCTCGCACCTTCTGAATTCATCTGTAAGTGCAAAATTTTTCTTCTGCGATTTTTACTGCAAAATCTTTCTTTTAAACACCACATCTTTACTATTTCCTTCTTTAAATCCAAAAATGGTGAAAACATCAAAAATTGTCCCTCAAAAAGAAAAAGCTTCTTCTTCACAGCTTGCCGCCTACAAAACACCGGTGGAACCACGGCCTGAGGAATATGTTCCCGGGGCGTGTGTTCTTACCTCCGATTTTAAGATCGACAAAGGCTCGTTGGGTCCCAGTCGATGCGAGCCGGTATCGAGGTATATGTGCTCGATAACCGAGGGGCACCTTAAATAGATAAAGAAAGATTGCAACTGGGAGAAACAAAAGTGATAATCCCGGCTCCCGACGAAGATATTACTACTCACGTGGAAGGGTTCTTAAGTATGTATACTTACCCTTTCACGTTAGGCCCTTTCGGCCCTGTTATCATCAATTTTTGCCGTCAATACCAAATAACCCTAGGCCAGATCCATCCTTCTTTTTGGCGGATCGTTATTCTGATCCATTTTTTTTTTATGAACAAAATCGAGAGGATTCCTTTCACCCTCGACCATCTCATTAGATTGTACAGCCCTCGCCTCTTTTGAGATGGATTAATAAAATTTCAGCGCCGGGCTACCAAGGTGCTGTTCTCGAGCATAGACGAGGACAAAAATCGAGGCTGGATGGGCAGGTTCGTTCGAGTGAAAACTTCGGACCTAATCCCAGCCGAAAAGATGCCATTCCCCGAAGAATGGAACATGAAGCATAAGTGTAATTCTGTTGTTATCTTCCATTGTTTTTCCTCTTCGTTTCTTTCTCACTAATATCCCTTTTTGTGATGCAACGGTTCCTTGGATGCCCGGTGTAGTTCCTGACCTTAAGAGCTGGGTACGGGACCTGGCTTCGACCTCTACATACGCCGAACGTTCGTGGCGTGATTTGTCATAAGGCCGATGTGAGGCCAAAAATAATGGTAAGCCTCTTTCTCATGTCTTTGATAGTTCGAACGAAATGTCTTCCATATACTTAACCATTTTTCTTGTGTGTAGGCCTGGGCAGAGATGCGATTTTGAGTCCCCTGTCTGGCGAGGTAGAAGCTTCTGCCCCTGTTTCCAAACCGGCGAAGGACAATAAGAGAAAAAGGGGCTCTACTTCCGAAGATCCAAAATCGAAGACGAGGACGGTCCGTAAGCCGAGAAAGAATACCATCTCTTTGACTGAAGAATCAGTTCGGCGTCTAAAGGATGAAGACGAGGAAGAAGAAGAAGAAGACGATGGGTCCGTACTGATGGCCCCAGTGAAGAAGACCATCGATGCCCTACAGGCAGCTGGATCGATGGTGGTTCATAAGGCTCCGCCTCGAACTGAGGGTATATCGGAGAAAGATTGGGGCAAAATCCTCGAGTTGTTAGAGATCGAGGATGCCTCCTACCGAAGTCAACAACTGGTGGGTATGTCTGATGGGGTCGTCCCTGAATCTCTTTGAATCGAAGAGAACGTCCCAAATGACTTACTTGGGGCAGTAGTAATCGGAGACTCGCCCACTTTCTCTGCATTTTCCGAAGGGGCGATTCGTTAAGCCCAAGCTTTGTGGACCCTCGAGGTAGATGGGTCTCATGAAGGAGAGGACCCTTTCCGTGATTGGTTTACAGGTATCGAGGATGTTTCCGGCCCTAGTGATGCATCAAATCTTTTCCACGGAGTGTAGCGGGCTTTGAATCGGGTAAGCTTTAACTTACTTCGTTGGTATTATCTTCATGTTTGTTTTTCTTTTCTAACTTTATTTCTTCTTTCTTCGTAGGCCGCAATGGTTAATCGAGAAGCATGTTCTCGGTCTCGAGCTGAGCTGCGTCGATACTAGGCCGACCTCCAACGGGTCACGGAGGAGAGGAATGCCCTTAAACTCCTCTTAGAGCAAAGATGAGAGGAAATCAAGGACCTCCGAGCTGAGTTGGCCAAGGCTCACCAAGATCAGACCGAGCAGGTAATGATAATATTAAAAACCCATGGGCTCGATACTGGAACAGAGGCTAATATTTCGGTCTCACAGCTGCAGCAGAAGTTTGAGGTGATCGGGAAGCTCTGTGAGGAGGTCGATGTGATAAGGGCAGAGTCCTTGGAGTGGAAAGAAGGTATGGACCGCCTTGCTGCAGAAAAATAGATTGCTCGAGCCCAATTGTTATCATCTGAAAGTTAACTTCAAGGCCTGAAGGAAAAAATCTCGGTTCAAGCAAGAAAAATAAAGGAGCTCGAGGCTCGGTTGACTTCTGAACTTGCCAAGGCTGAAAAAGCAAAGGCTTATGCGGATGCATTTATGCCCGTCTATCGGGCCGATGCTGAAGCTGCTCAGGTGCAAGCGAGAGAGGCAGCCGAGACCGCTCAAACTCGAGCATATTGGGTTGCTGAACTTGTCAAATGCCAATCTCGGAGGGAGACCCTCGAGGAGATCCACGCTCGAGGCTTTGATCTTACCGAAGAGATAAAGAAGGCTAAGGATCTTGAAGCCGATGCTGGAGCCTTGGCTTCCGATGATGATGATGATGATGGGAGCAAGAGTGGGTCTGAGAGCAGGGAGGTGCCCGATGGAGAAGAGACTGCCCCCAGAGATAATTAGGGTTTTTCCTATCTAGATTTTTCGTGTATGGTCCTGATCGGACGTTGTAAATATTATCATATATATAAAGTCTTTTCCTTTCCCAACCTGTCTTTGTTTTATTTTCTGCCTTGTGAAGATTTTGTTTTATTCATGCCTTATGAAAAATGTTCATAAGTTTGAGGATTTAGGCAATTTGATTGAACTCGGACTTTTGTAGTCTTTATAACTAAGTGAGTGCTTGCTCTAACTTGAAGTAACAATGTCCCTTAGGCTTTATAGTCGAGTGAGTGATTTCTCGAACTCGAAGTAATGTAGCCTGTAGGCATTATGGTCGAGTGAGTGATTTGCTCAAACTTGAAGTAAGGTAGCCCTTAGGCCTTATAGTTGAATGAGTGATTGCTCGAACTCGAAGTAATGTAGCCTGTAGGCTTAATAGTCGAGTGAGTGATTGATCGAACTCTAAATAAGGTAGCCCGTAGGCTTAATAGTTGAGTGAGAGATTGCTCGAACTCGAAGTAATGTAACCCGTAGGCTTTATGGGGTGAGTTTTTCAAAACTCGTTCGGTCATGGTCGACCCTTTAGCCTATTTGAATCGTGAAGTAGAACGAACTTTTCAAAATATGAGATATCGGTAAAGAAGAAGTTTAACTTTATAAGTCATTATACATGTGTTCGTGTTCTGTGCCAGGGTTCGAGCAAAACTATGCGGGCATGGTTCGTATTAACCATTTGGCCCTTACACGTTTTCCTATCGAGACCCTGTTTGACATGAAGTAACTTTCTTATATCGAACTTGATTTATTTGATGGTAATGCCCCCCAGTATTCGAGGTTGATTGTAAAGAGGCCTTGGACACTATTGAATTGTTCTAAGTTAGCACGATCAATGGTTGCCTCATTAAAAACCTTGCCGAAAAACTCATTTGGGTAATCCATCTATGTTCCTGGTCGTACTCCTGCAATGGTTAGTTTCAAAATATAAACAAGCATGGGAGGGTCGTACCTTAGCAGTAGTATCATTTTAGGTGTGACAAGTTCCAATTTCTTTGTAGTTGTTCACCGTTTAAGACACCGAGCTTGTAGGATCCTTTACCGACGATTTTGAGTACCTGATATGGTCCTTCCTAGTTCGGACCCAGTTTTCCTTCATTTGGATTTCGGGTGTTGATGGTGACTTTCCTTAGCACTAAGACTCCGATTTTGAAATGGCGAAGATTGGTTCTTCGATTATAGTACCTTTCGATCCGCTGATTTTGGGCAGCCAATAGGACGAGAGCGGCTTCTCATTTTTCATCCAATAAGTCGAGGCTAGTATTTATAGCCTCGTGATTTGACTCTTCTATTGTATGCTGAAACCTGGCACCGGGTTCCCTGACTTGGACTGGAATCAAGGCTTCGGAGCCATATACTAAGGAGAACGGGGTTGCCCCCATACTGGACTTTGATGTTGTTCGATACGCCCAAAGGACTTCGGGTAGAACTTCTCTCCATTTCTCCTTAGCGTCGTTCAACCTTATCTTTAAGTTTTGAATGATAGTCTTGTTCGTCGATTCAGCATGTCCGTTCCCACTAGGGTGATACGGTGTTGACAATATCCTTTTTATTTTGTGGTCTTCGAGGAATTTCGTCTCTTTGTTGCCGATAAATTATTTTCCATTATCACATACTATTTCGGCGGGTATCCCAAATCGACATACGATGTGATCCCAGATGAAGTCTATAACCTCTTTCTCTATCAATTTCTCGAACGCCTGTGCTTCAAACCATTTAGAGAAATAGCCAGTGATAAATAAAATGAACTTAGCTTTACCTGGGGCCGATGGCAGAGGGCCGATGGCAGAGGGCCGACGATATCCATCCCTCATTTCATGAATGGCCATGGGGATAGGACTGAGTGAAGTCGTTCTCTGGGCTGGTGGATCATCGGTGCAAACCTTTGACATTTATCACATTTTCGAACAAACTTCGTAGTGTCTTTTTTCATGCTATCCCAGTAGTATCCTACTCTAATGATTTTGTGAATCAGTGATTCGGCGCTGGAGTGGTTCCCACAAGTGCCTTCATGGACCTCTCGTAAAACATAATCGGTGTATCCTGGCCCTAAGCATACTGCCAATGGTCCATCTAATATCCTTCTGCATAATGTTCCATCTTCAGCCAATGTGAATCGAGCAGCTATGGTTTGCAGGGCCCTCGACTCTTTAGGGTTCGATGGGAGCTTTCCGTTCTTCAAGTATTCAATATACTTATTCCTTCAATCCCAGGTTAAGCTTGTAGAGTTTATCTCAGCATGGCCCTCCTTTATTACGGATCCTGAGAGTTGAACGACAGTCCCCGAGCTGATCTCATCTTCCTCGACCGATGGCCCCAAATTTGCAAGTGCATCGGCCTCACTATTTTATTCTCGAGGCACATGCTGTAAAGTCCATTCCTTGAAACTGTGCAAAGTTACCTGCAGTTTGTCCAAATACCTTTTCATTCTATCCTCTCGAACTTCGAAGGTTTTGTTTACTTGGTTCACCACCAGTAAAGAGTCACACTTGGCTTCAATGACTTCCGCTCCCAAGCTTTTAGCTAGCTCGATACCTACAATCATGGCCTCGTACTCGGCCTCATTGTTAGTCATCCTAGAAGTTTTGATAGATTGCCTAATAGTGCTACCCGTGGGCGGTTTCAAAATGATGCCTAGCCCAGATTCCTTCATATTCGAAGCACCGTCTGTGAAGAGGGTCCATACCCCCGATGATGTACCCGATTTTAGCAAGAGTTCCTTTTCAACTTCGAGTATGAGGGTTGGCATGAAATCGGCCACAAAGTCCGCTAAAATTTGAGACTTGATGGCCGTCCGGGGTTGATATTTGATATCGTACCCACCGAGTTCGATGCCCCATTTGGACAATCGGCTCGATAGTTCGGGCTTGTGCAAAATATTACGAAGTGGGTAAGTGGTTAATACGTATATAGGGTGACATTGAAAGTATGGTCTTAACTTTCTAGAGACGTTTATTAGTGCAAGTGCCAATTTCTCTAAGTGTGGATATCTAGTTTATGCTTCTCCTAAGGTTCGACTTATATAATAAACAAAAAATTACGTACCTTGCTCTTCTCGAACTAGGACACCACTTACCGCGATTTTCGATACTGCTAAGTACAAGTAAAGTTTCTCATCTTCCTTTGGACTGTGAAGCAGTGGTGGGCTTGAAAGGTATCTCTTCAATTCCTCTAATGCATGTTGGCATTCCGGGGTCCAGGCGAAATCGTTCTTCTTTTTGAGTAGAGAGAAAAAACTGTGGCTTCGATCCGACGACCTCGAAATGAATTGGCCTAAGGCAACTATCCGTCCAGTTAGCTTTTGCAGGGCTTTTACACTGTCCACGATGGTGATGTCTTCGATGGACTTGATTTTATCGGGGTTGATCTCGATCCCCCGATTCGATACCATGAAGCCAAAGAACTTGCCCGAACCGACCGTACATTTCTCGGGATTGAGTTTCATGTTGTATTTCCTTAAAATCTCGAACGTCTCCTACAAATAAGCCAAATGGTCCTCTGCGCGCAGGGACTTAACTAGCATGTCATCAATATAACCTTCCATTGACTTACCTATTTGTTCTTCGAACATCTTATTTACTAGGCGTTGGTAAGTAGCTCCTGCAATTTTTTAGCCCGAAGGGCATTACATTATAACAATAAGTCCCATACTTGGTTATGAATGAAATCTTTTCTCGGTCCTCCGGGTTCATTTGGATTTGATTGTACCCGGAATAGGCATCGAGAAAAGTAAGGATCTCGTGGCCGGTCGTGGCATCGATCATACGATCGATGATAGGTAGTGGAAAAGAATCTTTTGTGCATGCCTTGTTCAAATCCTTATAATCTACACACATTCTAAGTTTATTCCCCTTTTTAGGGACTACAACTACATTGACTAACCATTTGGGATATTTCACCTCCCAAATGGACCCTATTTTGAGAAATTTAGTTACCTCGTCCTTTACGAATGCGTGCTTTACCTCGAATTGGGGTTTTCCTTTTTGCTTCATCGGTTTGAAACTAGGGTCCAGGCTTAGCCGATGTGTTGTTATCTCGTCGGGATCCCTGTCATATCTAAATGGGACCAAGCAAAACAATATATGTTATCAATAAAAAATTGAATAAGCTTTTTCCTGAGTTCGGGGGGTTAATCTCATTCCCAGGTATACCATTCGCTCGGGCAAATACTCGATCAATATAACCTGTTCCAGCTCTTCAACCGTTGATTCGGTGGCGTTAGAATCTTCAGGAACAATAAAAGTTCGAGGGGTTAGAAAATCCTCCTCCTCTTCTTCTATCTCCTGCTTCCCTGATTCGGTTGAGACTGGTGGCTGTGATTGCTACTTGACTCCCTGTTTACCTTTGATGCTCGACCTTTCCGAGGTTGTTAGTGTCGATATCAGTGTTACCTCATCGACCGCAAACATTTTTTTTGCATCATGCTGCTCCCCGTATACCATTTTTATACCATCCAGCGTCGGGAATTTCATCATTTGGTGGAGAGTCGAGGGGACTACCCTGATATTATAGATCCAAGGCCTTCCGAGCAGGGCATTGTACCTCATGTCGCCCTCGATTACGTGGAACTTGGTATCTTGAATGGTTCCGGCCATGCTTACCGGTAGAATAATCTCTCCTTTAGTTGTTTCACTGGCCATATTGAAGTCATTTAAAACCCGAGCTGCGGGCACAATTTGATTTTGTAGGCCGAGATGTTCCACGACCCTCGATCGGATGATATTCGCCGAGCTACCTGGATCCACTAAAACACGCTTAACTTGAACTTTATTTAATAAGATAGAAATTACCAGGGCGTCGTTGTGGGGCTGAGAAATGCCTTTTTCTTCTTCGTTGTTGAATGATAAAGTGCCTTCGGGCACATAATCTCAGGTTCGTTTTTCCCTAGTGATTGATGCCTTAGTGCGTTTGAATATGGGTCCCTGTGGAAGGTCGACCCCACCGACGATCATATGAATGACATGTTGGGGTTCCCCCTGTTCATATTTCCCGTTGGCGTCCCTTTCTTTGAAATGATTCTTGTCTCGATCGTTGAGGAACTATCGAAGGTGGCCCTCGTTAAATAAACGGGCTACCTCCTCCCTTAATTGTCTGCAATCCTCGGTCTTGTGACTATGCGTGCCATGATACTTGCACGTCAAATTTGGGTTTCTTTGGGAAGGATCGGTTTGTATGGGTCTTGGTCATATAGTATCTTTGATCCTTCCGATTGCCGATACAATGCCCGATGCATCGATGCTAAATTTATAATTCGATAACCGAGGTGCCTCTATGGGATCGACATACTTGTCAAAACCACTTTTTCTCATAAGTCCCCGAGAATTCTGTCCTCAATCACTTCTTCGATTGTTTCGGGCGGAACTGCGTCCTGAACCATTGTTCCTTCGATATGCGGTGTATGGTTGATATCGGTCTCTGTTCGACCTTGGCTCTCTGTCGACGTCCCTCTAGTTTTTAACTGCCGACCTGTTTGGATGTACTGAACTGGAAGGGGCTCCTAATTTGTCGTCCTCGACCCTGATCTTCGATTGACATCGATTGTGCACATCTGCCCAAGTTACAACTGGATACTCGGTCAAATTGTTTTTTAACTAACATGATGCTATCGAACTCCGCTCGTTCACCCTTGGGTGAAAGATTGAACGACCCAATCATCTGTGACCGGTGGCAACTCCATGCATTCTATTTGAAATCGGGACACGAACTCCCTCAGCATTTCATTATCCCTTTGTCTTACCTTGAAAAGGTCTGATTTCCTCGTTGCGACCTTTACGGCCCTGACATGTGCCTATACGAAAGAATCTGCAAGCATAGCAAAAGAATCGATAGAGTTAGGCGGTAAGTTATGATACTATATCATTGCTCCATTTGAAAGGGTTTCACCATTTTTCTTCAAACAATACAGATTCAATCTCGTTGTTTTCTAGATCGTTCCCTTTAATGGCACATGTGTAATAGGTGACATATTCATTGGGGTCGGTCCTTCCATTATATTTAGGAATTTCGGGAATGTGAAACTACTTTGGGATCGATTTAGGAGCTGCACTTGGGGGAAAAGGCTTTTGCACGATTTTTTTGGAATCCAACCCTTTCAACACTGATGGTGCCCCCGGGATATGATCGACCCTGTAGTTATATGTTTCCATTTTTTTATCATTTGTTTCGATCAGTTTTGTGAGTTTCTCGAACATCTTAACAATTTCTGGATTAGTCCCCGATTTTTGCTCATTTGACCTTACTATAGTTGGCTCCATTCTGTGGGTGACTTCTCGGGGTGGACTAGGCTCCAGTCTGCTCGGTACCTGAGTTTGACTATGCAACTGAGCTATCGCTACCTGCTGAGCTTGCAACATTTCAAAAATCATACGTAAGCTGATTCCGTGTTCATCAACGATATGGGTATCTCGAGCTGCAGATCGAGTTCCACCTCGAATGCTATTTTCAGGGTCAGAACGTTGGTTTGCCTCAATGGCCACATGCGAATTAACGTCTAATGGTACTTCGACCCGAGCTCCAACTGAATCGATGAGCTGCCTTTTGCCCCTGGGCATTAAGTTGTTGTTCTCATCTTGAAGGCCAGCTTCGTTGTCGACTGGTAAGGCCATTAATTGAGAATTCGTCACTGCTAATCTGAAATCAAAGACGCTTCCAAAAACAAGCGTAAAATGGTGTATTTTGCACAGAGTCATATCAAATAACCACGGTTATCCTTAGCCCCACGGTGGGCGCCAAACGATTTACCCGAAAAATGGTTTAAGTTGAATTTGTATGTAGTTCTAAGGACACGTGGTATAACTTGACACAAATTATAAAAAGAAGTAAAAATATCAACTCTTGACTGTATAAAGAATGAAAAATAAGTAAGTTGAAAAGAGGGTGATATATGAATAGGCACGATGAAATAATGTATGAAGCTCAAAAGGATAATCTTTCAATACGGGAATATGTCAATAGTGTTTTAGTTACAATGTCTGAATGGCTTGATGGATCCCCTTACAAAAACAATAGTCATCCCCTTATAGTTGAGGGATCCTACTTTAGATATAATTAAAAATACAAAGTGGGGAACCCATGATAAATCAGTATTTTTCTAATTCCCGCTGAGATTCTCTCCCTTAGTGCGGTTGTAACGGCTCTTGTCTATGAGCTCGATATCGATTCGAGCTCGATATTGACTCGAGCTCGATTTTGACTCGGGGCTCGGTATTGATTTGGGCTCGGTGTTGGTCGGTCTCTGACTCATAAGCTCGATAACTTCATTTCGCATCATAGTTCGATTTGGATTCGAGCTCGACATTGATCGGTCCTTAAAATTCGAAGCTCGGTGACCTGACTTCGGACCTCATCCTAATATTATGAAGATGCTCTTCGATCCACTATATTCCCATCTCTAGCAGTATGTACGAAGGACAACCTGGTTTTGACCGTATACAAATTTGTAGGCACTAATTAATTTAGGAACGTTGAAATTATGTTTCAAGTTATAAAACTTTGCTCTAATTAGTTGTTGTAGTAATTATATTTAATTTGAACAGTCAAACGTAAAAGAAGAAGCTACATTAGTAAACCATATAAAATAATAGAGGAAAACAAAAGGACATTTCCGCTTTTAATTAGTCGTTGTAGTAATTATAATTATAAGTGTTTTTTCCTGGATTTTGTGTGTCTCATATAGTCATATTAAATAGAAGAACAATATTTTATTAGATTGATTTGATAATTAAACAAATTATAAAGGAACTAAAATTAGTGTTGAGTTGGGCAGGTCAAGTTATAATTTAATTTTATTTAGGAATCTTACATAAATGTCCCAAATAGGTTTCAACTTACCTATCTCTAGCCATTAATTATAGACTTACAAAAATTAGCTAAGCACATATAAAAATTGAAAACCCAAATAAATAAGGTTCTTTCTCTCCAAAAATCACACGCGAAGATCTCATTTCATATTTTTAAGCGTGATCAGCAACATTAAATGCAAGATAGAAAGACAATTTCATGGATGAGGTAGTAAATAGATGATTCAATATACAAATTTTGAGGAAGATTGGAGGTGATTTGGATTGATTTGATATCAAAATTTGGAGTCAAAATCGAATTCAAACAATTCTTTTGCAACACATGTATCACGCATGTATCACACATACAGCCATACAAGTATACATGGATATACATGTGATACACATTTGATACATATATGATACATATGTGATACACATATGATACACAGTTTGATACACATATCATTTATTTTTCATGTTTCATCTTCTACTTCGAATTTTCAATTCAAACCACCTCAAAACTCCGCCAAATCATCCCAAAACTGAGATTCAAACTCCTTAAGATGTATGCAATCTATTCTAATAACACCCACTCAAGCAAAAAATTTATCTTTTATGGCTAAAAATAGTTAATTGGTTGTTCTATCTTCTTCCTCCTCTTTCTCTCTCTCTCTCGCTCTACTCATTTCCCTTCTTTTCCTCTGTTCTTCTCCTATCTTTCTCCTATCATATTCTTTCCCAAGGACTAAACTTTTCTCTCTCCCGACTTCTCTCTCTTTTTTTGACTGAAATCCAATGGTCATCTTTTGACTGGGCATCTTACAACGCCGACGCCGACGACTACCCAACCCACTAGGTAAGTTTTCTGACCATCTCTCCTCTCTCCCTCTCTCTCTCTTCTACCGCTCCCCTCTATCCTCCGTCTTCTCTCCTCCCCACTTCCCCAACCCTAGCAGTAGCCGCCGGGCAACTGCAGCTCTGCCGACAATTATTCCGGCGACTGCTGACCTGTCTCTCTCTTTCTCTTTTTTCTTTCTCTTCTCTCCTCTAAAAACCCTATACCTCTCCCCCATTCCTCTCTCATTTCCCCATTTTTATTTCATCTTCTTACGGCCTCTTTGGGTCTGGCCAGCGGCTGCCTGCTCCGGCTTCGTGAAAGTGAGCAGCCAAGGCTGCCATACAGTGGGTCACAAGGTACAGTGGTGACAACACCCCCCTCCCCCTATTTTGGTTTTCGTATTTCTTTTAAACATTTCAGGTGGATAGTCGCGGCGTTCGGGCAAGCAACACGGGTCACCTCTGGTTGGCAGTAACAAGGGACGGTAGGAATTTGGAAGGGAGCGCGGTTCATTGATCCAGGTTCTGTTCTCGGGAGTTGGTACTTCCCGATCTCTTGTTTCCCTTCCTTTTTTGGTAGCTTATTGTTGTCTTATTAGTTGATACTAGTCTAGGCATTATTTTAGCAGGCCTGTAGTACAACCTGTTTCCTTTGCGTTTGGTCGTCGCTTGTTCTTGCTGTAGTCTGTGACGGTAGAATAAGGTCATGTCCTCGAGAGGGGAGGGAGACGGGGCAAGGGGGGTAATGGGGGCAAGGGGGTAATGGGGGCAAGGGTGCCTATAGGTTGAGAATTGGGTCGTGAAATATAGGGACGTTAACGGGTAAGTCTATCGAGTTGGCAAAGATTCTCCAGAAGAGAAAGGTCAATATAGCATGTGTTCAGGAGACTAAGTGGGTAGGATCGAAGGCGAGGAATGCAGATGGGTTTAAACTGTGGTACTCTGGACGCTCGAAGGGTAAGAATGGAGTGGGTATTTTGGTGGTCAAGGATCGTAGGGAGTCGGTGATTAATATTAGGCGGGTGAGTGATAGATTAATGGTAATTAAGTTAGTAGTTGGAGGGCTCACTCTAAATGTCATTAGTGCCTACGCTCCCCAAGCGTGCTTGGATGAAGAGGTTAAGAGGTGTTTCTGGGAGGGTTTGGATGAAGTGGTGCATGGTATTCTGCCCACGGAGAAGTTATTTATAGGAGGGGATTTCAACGGGCATATCAGGGTGTCTGCTAGTAGTTATGGCGAGGTTCATGGCGGCTTTGGATTTGGGGTTAGGAACGGAGGTGGAACTTCTCTATTGGATTTCGCTAAGGCTTTTGAGTTGGTGATTGCGAATTCTATGTTTCCGAAGATGGAGGAGCATTTGGTTACTTTTCAGAGTACGGTGGCTAAGACTTATACTGATTATCTTCTCCTGAGATATGATAGAGGGTTGTGCAAGGATTGCAAGGTTATCCCGAGTGAGTCACTCGCGACCCAACATAGGCTCTTGGTGGTGGATGTTGGCATACCGATAAGGAGGAAGAGGAAGGTGGTTTAGGGTCGTCCGAGGATTAGGTGGGGTGCCTTGACGAAGGAGAAAGCTCACGAGCTGGGGAGAAGGTTGTTGGCTATGGGGGCCTAGAGAAGTAATGGGGAAGCAAGCGGTATGTGGATGATGACGGAAAACAGTATTAGGAAGGCGGCAAGAAAGGTGCTAAGGGTCTCGAAGGGTTACTCGGGCAGGCACAGGGGTGACTGGTGGTGGAATGCCGAGGTCCAGGGTAAGGTGGAGGAAAAGAAAGCGGCGTATCGGCGGTTAGTGGAGAGTACGGATGAGGAGGAAAGGCAGATGAACAGAGTAAGTTATAAGGAAGCTAAGAAGGGGCGAAGTTAGTGGTCACGGAAGCGAAGAATGCAGTATTTGGTCACATGTACGAAGAACTGGGGGACAAAGGCGGAGACAAGAAGTTGTTCCGGATGGCCAAGGCAAGAGAGAAGACAGCTCGTGATCTAGACCAAGTGAGGTGCATCAAGGACGAGGAAGGCCGAGTGTTAATGGAAGACGCGCAGATTAAGCGGAGGTGGCAGACGTACTTACATAAGCTGCTGAATGGCAAAGGGGACAGAGACATTGTGCTAGTAAAATTGGAGCACTCCGAGTGTCACCGAGTTTTCAGCTACTGTAGGCGCATTAGAGTCGAGGAGGTTGTCGAGGCTATGCGTAAGATGAGCAGGTGCAGAGCAACAAGGCCAGATGAAATTCCAGTAGAATTTTTGAGGTATGTGGGTAGAGCAGGATTGGAGTGGCTAACTGCACTATTTAATGTTATTTTCAAGATGAAGGAGATGCTAGATGAATGAAGGTGGAGTATGATGATTCCGCTATACAAGAACAAAGGTGATATCCAGAACTATAACAACTATAGGGGCATTAAGATACTGATTAATACTATGAAAGTGTGGGAGGGGGTAGTGAAAGCGAGGTTGAGGAGGCTGGTGTCGATATTTGATAACCAGTTTGGGTTCATGCCTAGTCGTTCCACTACGGAAGCGATCCATCTTATTCGTAGGTTGGTGGAACTGTACAGGGATAGGAGAAAGGATTTGCACATGGTATTTATTGACCTAGAAAAAGCTTATGACAAGGTACCTAGGGAAGTTCTTTGGAGATGCCTGGAGGTGAAAGGTGTTCCGGTGGCTTATATTAGGGTGATTAAGGATATGTATGATGGAGCTAAGACTCGGGTTAGGACAGTGGGGGGCGACTCGGAGCATTTCTTCGTTGTTATGGGGCTACACCAAGGATCTGCGCTCAGCCCGTTCTTATTTGCTCTGACGATGGACGCACTGACACACCATATTCAAGTGGAGGTGCCATGGTGCATGTTATTCGCTGATGATATAGTTCTGATTGATGAGACGCGAGGCAGTGTTAACGAGAGGTTGGAGGTTTGGAGACGGACCCTTGAGTATAAAGGATTCAAGCTGAGCAAGACTAAGATTGAATACGTGGAGTTCAAGTTCAGCAGTGTGCCGGGTGAAGCGGACATGGACGTGAGGCTTGACTCTCAAGTCATCCCCAAGAAAGGGAGCTTCAAGTACCTGGGGTCAATTTTACAGGGGGATGAGGATATTGACGAGGATGTCACGCACAGTATAGGAGTAGGATGGATGAAATGGAGGCTAGCGTCTGGTGTCATGTGTGACAGGAAGGTGCCTCCGGAACTTAAAGGAAAGTTCTATAGAGCGGTGATTAGGCCAGCCATGATGTATGGTGCAGAGTGTTGGCCAGTCAAAAATTCTCATACCTAGAAGATGAAAGTTGCAGAGATGAGGATGCTGAGATGGATGTACGAACACACTAAGCTAGATAAGATTAGGAATGAAGATATTCGGGTGAAAGTAGGCGTGGCTCCCCTGGAAGACAAGATGCGGGAAGCTAGTCTTAGATGGTCTGGGCACGTGAAGAGGAGAAGCCTGGATGCACTGGTAAGGAGGTGTGAATAGCTGGCCTTGACGGGTATGAGAAGAGGTAGAGGGCGACCTAAGAAATATTGGGGAGAGGTGATCAGGCAGGACATGGTGCGGATGCAGATTTTTTAGGACATGGACCTTGATAGGAAGTAATGGAGGTCGAGCATTAGGGTTGTAGGTTAGGAGATAGGAGGCTAGTATGATAGTATTTTATTTTAGGCTGCTAGTGGCTCCAGTTGTGTTCTTAATACTTCATTAGGGTCGTAAGTTAGGTTGTAGTATGTTTAGTGGCCCTTTGTGTACATATTATTCCCTTATGTCTGTAGTACTGTGCCTTTGTTACTGCTTAGTGTTACTACTTTTCTCTCTATTTTCTGGTTATTGCGTTGCTGGTGTTATCTTCCTGGATTCTATTGCTGTTACTGATACACTGTGTCACGATCCAAACCGATGGGCCGCGATGGGCACCTGATACCTTACTTAACCGAATACCAACATAATGTATCTTTTCGTATCATGCTATCATAGGTAAATTAGATGGAGAGGCTGTCGTAGGATAACTAGAATAAAATACATAATACCAACTTATACATAAGATATACGGGCCTATAAGCCCAAAATGATCACTCGTACACTGAACATAGGCCGACAAGGCCATACAAACTTTCACGTACATGACATATGTCTACAAGCCTCTAAGAGTACATCAACGTCATAAGGCCGGGACAGGGCCCCGACATACCAATCAATACATGTCTAAGTCATACTAACCAAATAAGCGACTCTGGAGCAAATGGAGCGCATCAACATCTTCTATTTCTTTCATGACCTCCTTTCCACATAGGTATAATTCGTATTCACAACTTGAAACTCTATTATAATACTTGAACCTCTGGTGTATACACAATCCGGTGAGAGCTTCATACTGGCTTCTTATAAGGCTGGTACTTTTTCTAACTGGCTTCCTTGTAGAGCCATTATAGAATATGGCTACTGTATTGTCTCTCTTGTATCTCTGATATTATGAGTGATTCTGCAATGTTCTTAATCACGATGTCCATAATTTTCTGGGTCCAATAATCAAATTCCTGATTTACTTAGTTGATGTAACTCTTTAGTTTCCTCTTCCTTTCATTGACATCGTGCTTGCATAATGTTCTGGAATGGTAGCATATCTATGGGATTTGAATAAGTGCAATCTCATCCCTTTTATCATTTCATTTTTTTTTTTTGCATTATTCCTTTACCACTCTATAGTTACTAGAACCACTTAATTAAGACTTAATGCTACATCACTCTATATTTCCCCCTTTAGGGGAGTACTAAGATTTAGCACTACGGCGATCTACCTATAGATATTTTACCTCTTCATTTTTGGCGTCCTTTCACATCATCGGTGACCCTTACTGGCCTTGCGGTAATCCTTCTGTACTAAGGATAACAAAATTCTTTACTCGCGATGGTGACACTTAGTGCAACTGGCACATACAGTCCCTTGAGCTTAACTTTGCTTGCTTTACGAAAGTGTTTTCCTGATTGACCATTCTCTGAATTTCTCATGAATCTTCCTCTGTTGTCCATTCTATGATTGCCGGAACGCAACTCTAAAATTCTCATGATGCCGACTATTATCAAATCACTCAGTCCATAATTGATGTTTAGTTTATCTTGTTCACCAGCCCATACTGATATCCATTACTCTGGGGTCTAACTTTTTCTTCTGGCAATTATGTTAGAGTCACGAACTTGTTTCTCGAAATGAGGATATGACTTTATGGCCCATACACTTTTGTTGTCTCAAGGCCTATCACCTCTCGTCTTTTCCTTCAATTGACTATAGACTCTGTAATACTGTCATTTTTTTAATCTACTGTTGTCATCCATGTATCACATCTTACTCATAATGCTTTATTAACTCTCTTCTTATTTTCCGCTAACATTTATGTCTATTACTTTATTCTGAAAACTTCAATAATACATTCTCCTGCTTTTAGCTCCCCTTACTCCATCCACTGGCTCTTCGGGTTGCCTATATTTATAATATTTTTTTGAACACTCATGTATTCATATCTAGCTATACTATTCTAGAGTGTACCATGGGTGTCTCACAAGGAGATTTTGTTAGCACATTTACAATATCCTTCGGAAATATCAACTAACACAAATAATCCAACCATCATTTTGGGTTACTCTAACCCCAAACGGTTCCTGATATCCCGTCCTTCTCTTAAACTATATCTGTTAGCTCCCATGGAGCATAACTGAGATGGGTGTGACGAATTGTACATACCTCTGTTACAATTAAAGGTAATTCAAAATGCTTATATTTCTCTACTTGAATTGTAAATACTGTTAATCTTCATTAACTGTATACCTCATACCCTTATTCACCTTATTTTTTTTACTTGTTGAAACTTGTGTCTACCTTCCGTTTCTCTTATTTCTTTTTACCGTAAGAGTGGATAGACATTCTTGCCTTAGGGATCCTTATCAAGAAACTTACACATCTTAGTACACATATGATCTGCTGAATACCTCATATTTATCCATCATAAGCATGATACAAAAATCGAGTTCCTCTAACTCAACTCTTCCATAGCTATATCTCTTACCAACCGTATTTCTGGATGTAGGAATCGTCGTATTATAAATAAAATAGAGTTTAGAAAATTGAGTTCTTACAACTGAGCTCTACCACACGATCTAGAGTAAGAAGAAAGAGTGACAGTCCTAAATGCCCTGTAGCCTCTTGCTTATAATTGTGGTGTATGACACACCCATAAACAAGTCTCTACTAGACACAGCTTGTAGACTCCTTAGGACAGAACTTCTCTTATACCACTTTTGTCACGACCCAAACCGATGGGCCGCGATGGGCATTCGGTACCTTACTTAACTGAGTACCAACATAACATATCTTTCTCATTGTGCTTTTATTGGAAAATGGGCCAAACGGGCCATCATGGGCTAACCAGAATAGACATAGGGGAATACTCAATATAGGACGATCCAACCTGATATAAAAAAAATTATACATGTGACATACGGGCCTATAAGGCCAACATGATCATTTGTAAACTCAAAACATAGGCCGACAAGGCCATACATGCATTCGTATACATGACCTCTATCTGCAAGCCTCTAAGAGTACATACTTATCATAAAGGTCGGGACAGGACCCTGCCATACCAAACAATACGCCTCTAAATCATACTGACCAAACAACCAACTCCGGAACAAATGGAGCGCACCAACATCTTCTGCTCAACCGATAGCCTACTTGGAGGACTCTTGACCTGTCTATCAGGACCTGCGGGCATGAAACGCAACGTCCCCAGGCAAAAGGGACGTCATTACGAATAATGTACCGAGTATGTAAGGCACATAAATAAGTACATAATAGACATGGAAGAAATATAGAGTAAATGACCCAACCTGTAAGTCTGGATAACTCTGTAAATCATGCAATAATTATAGTGTCATGCATATGCGCATGAATGTCATGCCGTGCATAGGTACATATTTCATAACATCATCATGCCTCTTAGGGCATCCCATTATATCATCTCGTCTACTGTGGGCAAAATCATCAACGTATACCAGCTGATCAGGTGGTGATGCGTATATAACGCCATAACCTTTCCCATATCCCATACGCATATATATATATATATATATATATATATATATATATATATATATACACGTATATAACGCCATTTGGTCATGGGTCAATGTGCACGTATAAATGCATGAAATGTATATGAAATACGTTAATAAAATCTCTCGGTACGTCATAAGACCATTATGCCTCTGATTAATATCATGAAATAAACTTTACCAACTTACGTATTTTTGAGACCCATAAACAGATGTTAAAATAATATGACACATGGGGAATAAAAAGCATAAGCATCTCTAGTATTTCTATGAATAGAGTCATTTGTGGAAGTGGTGTGGAATAGAGTCATTTGCTCGTTTCGTTCGTGTCGTATAGATCATGCCAAAAAAAAAAAGAGGAATAGGCTTAACATACCTGGAGTAGGAAAAAATCCGTGTGATATTCTTAAGAAGGATTACACCGTACTCCCTTAGAATCGAAAAATTCCGTTGCTATTATAATATGGAGTGACTATCGTCCTTGGCTTTGTATTCTGTATAATTCGTTTGCCGAATGAACTTTGGTATTCCTTCAAGATAAGAGTTCTTTGCATTTGCATAACCCACTTACGAAATGGGTTCTTGATTCAAGATAAAAGTTCTTTGTATTTGGCATTTTGTATCACCCACTTTCCAAATGAATTTTGTATTAATTGAAGGCAAGTGTAGGGATAAGTATTAAGCCTTATCTTTCCATGTGTTATCTTAATAGATTGCCCAAAGTCAAATCATCTCCAATCCTCCTCTACTTGCTGCCACGTGGGGGGGCTTTGTCCCAACCTACAATTATCTACAAATCCTTAATTATATGGTTAATCTCCCATTAAACTAATAATTAACCAATTACCCACGTAATTAAGAATTATCTCAAATTACTTAAAATACTACTTATTTTTAATACACCCTTCTACATCATACTATTATGGTCATATGGTACCTTGTATGGCACTAGTCCATAAATACCGGATATTTTAGCTCGGGCCATATTTTATCCCAAAATGTCAAACTTCGACGAAATTTATTTTCTTCGATTTGCTTACCCTCTCACCTTCACGAATTTACTCATCACTTTTTCGAAATAGCATAATGCTTATAATCTCAAAATAACCTCAAAATAATCTCATTCCCGGACTTATGTTGATTAACTTACGACGAAACTTTAATATATAAAAATGCAGGATGTAACATCTCATTCCCGAGTTTTCATCAATTCACTTATGGCATATTTTCATGTACTAAAACATGGGGTGTAACACACTGTCTCTTTCCTTCTTGTGCCGAGGGTCTACCGAAAATAACCTCTCTACTCCTCCGGAGTAGTGGTAAGGTCTGCGTACATACTACCCTCCCCAAACCTCACTTGTGGGATCTCACTAGGTTGTTGTTGTTGTTGTTGTTGTAAATAGCTAATTGGCTAATATTGATAATATTTGGCTAATATTAATAATATTTAATGAATTGACCAATTTTTATAATAAGCTACTTATAAATGGGCATAGCGAGAGGCGGATCCAGGATTTTAAGGGGATTGGTGCACTTTTATGAAGAAGTGTACCTAGAATTTACATTTGACGGTTTAACTTTAGCCTCTTATTACGAACCCACTACACTTTTGAAATTATAGGTTCAAAATAATATTCTTTTTGAAATATTAGTAATTTTCACATATATTTCTATACTCCGTACCGAAATCAAGACCATTTAGCGTGGATTTGAACTGTCATTTCACTTGTAGAGGTGCACCCAATAATTATTGCACCATAGAAGTCTTTGAGCATGGATTCACGCACATATATTTAAGTAATTTTGAAGAAATATAATATGATTATACATGGTTTAGAGAGAGAAGTATGGATTCACATGAACCCATACCCCTCAACCTGAATACGCCTCTGGACATAGCCGGTAGTTTCCCATTGTATTATGTAGCTCAAATTGACATGCCTATTTGATCCAGCTAAACATTGTGTGGGCTATGATCCAACTTTGGTACTTATGAATATAAGTCACGTACTAGAATAGCACTATAGCAGCAGCAAATTAATTCCCAATTTGAATTTCTTTTTCGTCACTGGGGCATTGATAAAAAGGTCTACTAAAACGTACCCTATATTTGGGTTTGGTCATTGCTTCACGGGAGCTTTACATAAATAGACGATCGGATTCGGTATTTTATCTTTTTGTAATCGGTATACATAAATTATATATGATTATATATGTACCGGCTCAAGGCCAAAGCAACTAAAGCAAATCTTTAGACTCCAAAATTTTGGGGAGCTCATTTTTATTAGGTAATGAATAATATATGCTTATTGTAGAGATTTTCCCGTAACTGTTTGCAATTGACCTACTTGTGTGATTATTTTGCATCATCGATGAATATATGGAACTTAAAATCGTTAATTATAAATAGAGTAAATATCCAGTTGTAACATGTTAAAATACATCGACAATGTAAAAATCTTTAGGCTATCCGCATGCATAAGTTAAATTCCATTTTATAACATGAAATCCGTTGTCATCACCTCAACCGACACTCACTTTTTGCGTCCAAATAAACAATACAGTCAAACTTATTTATAACAATCGCATTTTTATTCCGATAGTTTTTGAATGCTATAGTGAAGTGTCATTATAGATGACATATATTTTATAGCATAACATAAAACATTAGTTCCAAGAAAAACTTGACTTTTATAGTAAATGATTGTTATATAGGGATATTATTATAAAAATATTTGACTGTAATTCTAATATATAGCGGGAGCTTATGTCACGACCCAAAATCCCACCACAGGCATCGTGATGGCACCTAGTCTCTAAGACTAGGTAAGCTGTTTTCAATTACATTTTGAAGCCATTATTTTTAATTAAATAAGTAAACAAAGCTAACAGGGGAACAAATATGAATATACAACCATCCAAGACCGGTAGTACTGAGTCACGAACTCTAACTGAATACATGGAAAGATCACGAGGACCGAATATACAATACTGTTTGATTAAAAAATTAACAGTACAATGAAATGAAAAGACTCTAAGGGACTGCAACGACCAAACAGCTCTACCTTGAATCCTTACGGTCCCGCTTTAACTCTGCTCAAGTTCGATATCTCCAATACCTAGCTCTGCACAAAAATATGCAGAAGTGTAGTATGAGTACACCACAGTCGGTACCCAGTAAGTATCAAGACTAACCTCAGTGGAGTAGAGACGAGGTACAGTCAAGACACTCACTAGTCTAATAGCCTGTGCAATATAATATACAAAATAGTATGAAACAGATAACAATAAGGGCGACATAAAACAATCAGTGATATGCACAGCAAGACAACAAGAACACCAATAATATCGCTCAACAATTAATAAATACAATTACACTCAATTAAATCAAGTCTTTCAAATAAATTTCTTTCACATATAATTCCTCCAAAACTCTCTTTCAAATATAATTTTCTCAAATAATTATCTTTCAAATATAATTCTTTCATATAATACTTTCTAAATAAAAATTCTTCCAAATAAATATTTTGAATATAATACTTTCAATTAAAAAGTCACCATGTGACACTTCATTTCATAATCATTCAATCACGGGTCTCAGCCCATTTTCATATTTTTCATAAACACGGGTCTCAGCTCTCTTTCATATTTTCACGGCACCTCGTGCCCATAATTAAATCTTCATATTTTTCCGGCACCTCGTGCCCTCATTTGGTATCACAACTACACGGACAATTCACGTGCCAAATATCATTATCATTTAATCACAGCAACCCGTGCCCACATTTCATATCATAACTGCACGGACAATTCACGTGCCAATATCCTCATTATTTACTCACGGCATCTCGTGCCCACAATTCATTTTATAATCCGCCTGGCAATAGCCACATGCTCTCAATTTCAACATAAATCAAATTGTTATCAATTTACCAACAACAAAACAAATTGCACAAGGTATAAAAATAAACACAAGAAAATCACAACATCACATGAAAATCACCAACACCACAACTCCACATCATCACATATCGTCCCTAACAATAGTCACCCTTATCTTTCCTATAGCCACCCTTATCCCTCAACCCTTACAATATCAATAGCCACCATTATCGCTCTTATAGCCACCCTTATTGCTCTGATAGTCGCCCTTATCACTCTGCCCAGATAATATTCCAACAAACACAACAACAGTGAAATGCCACTCTTATACCCACATAATATCAACGGTGAAATGTCACCCTTATCTCTTCAAATTAATAACTCACACAACACAACAATTTATACCGAAAATTATCACGGCAACATAACAAAATAAATTCGTATTACAATTTGCCCAATGACCACAACCAAAATTCTAAAGATGCAACCAAATCAATTAATTTCACAACAAATAGCCGAAGGCTCCACACAATGTGTATAACACCCCAAAAACAATCAACAGAGATAAAAATTACTAAGCATAAAGCAAAGCCTTCATTAATTCAAATTTAGATAATTATATTAACACTTCTTTTTAAACTTGCTTAATTAATTATTTGCATAGGAAAAATTCATATTGAAATTAATTTCCAAGAAATATTAAACCAACAATACTCACAAAATTTTATTAATATTTCAAGTAACAATCACATAAAATTGTCATATAAAAATAAATTCAACAACAAGGATTTAGGCATGGCAAACAGATGATTTAATAAATGTCTACAATTACCCAATTTGCTACACAATAATGCCTAGGACTTTAATCCAATAAAATTTGCACATATAAGCCCGAGTACGTACTCGTCACCTCGCGTACACGGCATTTTACATTTCACAAATGGCACATAAGACTCAGTGCCAAAGGGGTAATTCCCCCACTCGAGGTTAAGCAACACACTTACCTTTTTGAAGTTAT
This sequence comes from Nicotiana tomentosiformis, assembly GCF_000390325.3. Taxonomy (NCBI): domain Eukaryota; kingdom Viridiplantae; phylum Streptophyta; class Magnoliopsida; order Solanales; family Solanaceae; genus Nicotiana; species Nicotiana tomentosiformis. Next base: position 32,877 of record NW_027174770.1, on the reverse strand, counting down.
GCCGATATTCCAAAATCGCCTTCTTGCTTGAATTGACCTCCGGACCGCTCAAATCTATTCAAATCAGTTGTATAACTTTATTAAAATTCATCGAAAATAATTTCGGATAATAAAACGTCGACTTAAAAATTTATTCCAAAAAGTCAACAAAAGCCAACGCGGGACCCGCCTCTTGGAACCCGAGATAAGTTTTACGAAGTCCGAACACCCATTCCGGTACGAGTTCAACCATATCAATTTTACTCAAATCCGACATCAACTCGGCCCTCAAATCTCCAAATTAAACCAAGAGGGTTTTTACAATTTTTCCAACTTAATTTACTAATTAAATGTTAAAAATAACCATGGATTCAGGTAATTTGACCAATATTGAGTTAAGAACACTTACCCCATTGTTTTCTCTGAAAATCTCCCAAAAATTGCCTCTTTCCGAGCTCCAATCAGTCAAAAATGGAAGTCCCATTTTCAGAATTTAAACTCTCTGCCCAGTCGTTTGCTCTACGCTATCGCGAACATTCCCACGCGATCGCGAAGAACAGTTTTACACTCCCCAGATTTAACCTTACGTTATCGCAAACAATGCCACGCGATCGTGATGCACAACTTCACAGACCTACACGATCACGGACTCGTCCACGCGATCGTGAAGCACACGATTCCAACTCTACGTGATCACATCGCCCTTCACGCGATCGCGTAGAACAAAACTCAGCAGCCCTCAAATAACCTTACGCGATCGCAGATATCCCCACGCGATTGCGTAGAACAAAAATCTCCACTAACCCACTAAGCCTATGCGATCGCAGACACATTCACGCGATCGCGTAGAAGTAAAACGGACTCAGATATCAAAAAATTTCAGCAGCTGTTCAAGTCCAAATTTTTTATCCGTTAACTATCTGAAACTCACCCGAACCCCTAGGGACCTCAACCAAATATACTAACAAGTTCTAAAACACCATACAAACTTAGTCGAACCTTCACATCACATCAAACAATGCTAAAACCATGAATTACACCCCAATTCAAGCCTAATGAACTTTGAAATTTTTAATTTCTACAAACAACGCCGAAACCTATCAAATCACGTCTGATTGACCTCAAATTTTGCACACAAGTCATAAATGACATAACGAAGCTATTCAAATTTTCAGAATCGGATTCCAACCCCGATATCAAAAAGTCCACTTCCGGTCCAAATTTCTAAAAATTCGATTTTCGCCATTTCAAGCCTAAATCAGCTACAGACCTCAGATTCACAGTTCGGACACGCTCCTAAGTCTAAAATCACCCAACGGAGCTAACGGAACCGACGGAACTCTATTCCAGAGTCGGTTTCACACAGTTCTGTCTACGGTCAAAATTCTAAGACTTAAGCTTCTGTTTTAGGGACCAAGTGTCTCAAATCACTCTGAATCATCCGGTAACTGAATTCAACCATGCACGCAAGTCAATACACGTAATACGAAGCTGCCCAAGGCCTTATGTCGCCGAACGGGACTTAAATTCTTGAAACGACAAGTCGGATCGTTACAGCTTAGTGCACCAGACTGCCATGAAAATATTATGGTCATAATTTGTGGGCAAAGTAGCGCCACCAATATGGAGGCTTGGCCTTACGTTCACTTCACTTGCATTCACTTTTTACTGCTATTATAAGGATAGGAGATTCTTCTAACCCCGTGATATAAAATACTGAATCGATTACAATGAAGAAAACATATAACAAAAATAGAAAACTATGATGATTACAATATTTATGCAAACAATGAGTTTTATTATAGCGAGTACCCATAATACTTGGAATTAAGATAAAAGTTAAGATGAAAAATAAGAAAAGTAACGTCTACAACATGTTAAATTGTATTGATAGTGTAAGATTTTCATTACAAAAGAGATCTTTACACAAATAACCGGTATGTTTCACTGTCTACTTTTTGTAGCCGTTATATACCTAGATTATACATTGATTATATATGGTTATACATATATTATACATAAAACAAAGACCTTGTGCTGTACAGTATTTGCAGTTCAGGTATTGGAAAAAATCTATATATAGACTCGAAAATATATGGCCTCTTTCAAGTCTATATATATTTATGTTATATGATACAAGTAAGGATCCGTCTTATATAATCCTAACTGCACATAATTATGCAGTTTAGAGAAGAAAAAGAAAAGGTATTGAAGAGTCTTTGAGAGGACTCCGCACTCGATATTTATGCATTTTGCCTTTTTACGAAAAGTGGACTCCGCACTCGATATTTATACTAAGCAAATTAAATGGATGCATGACATTTGTTTTATCATTTAACCATGATTATAAGATATTTTCTCTGATCCACAATAAGTGATTTTTGATATTTTTTTTGTAGTTCAAAATAAGTATTTTTTCTAGATTTTAAGAATGGATTAATTATTTTTTTCCTACACTGCCCTTGAAGTAAATAGTGTTGGAGTATGTGTTAAGAGTGTTTATGTGAAGAGATAGTAAAGGTTAATATGGTCAATTTCATTGCTAATTAATGTTAAAAGATGAATTCATAATCTGTGTGAAAACAACAAAAAAATCACTTATTATGGACCGGAGGAAGTATACATCTACGCTTTACTTAAATGGATGCATGACATATATATATATATATATATATATATATATATATATATATATATATATATATGTGTGTGTATATTGGCTTATGACATGATAATTGGTCGAGACGAGACAAACAACTCATACTCTCAAGCAATGTGGGACTTTAACACCCTCCTCCCGCACGTTCATAAACAAGAACAATTGCAATGATACAGAAATTAAATAAGAAGATGATATAAATTATTTCACTATTTTTTCATGGCTTATGAACAAGTATAGTACATTGGCATGTCTTTTCCTTCTTTTGTGAAGCATGAATATGGTCGATACAGAATGCTTAAAAATGAATAAAACAATGAAACAAACTAAAGATCCTATAATATTGTGCAAAACTGTCAATCGAGTCATTTTAAGAGTCTTGGAAAGTAATATTTTTTGTAGGTCTGTAGACGCAAGATGGTGCATCGCCTATTTATTGAACGAACACCCTTCCTACTTATTGTACTGTTGCAAATATTGTTTTATGTGACTCGTCTTCAATGGGTCGAGCCATACTAACTGCAAGTGGAGGAGGAGGATGAGAAACTTCTTTACGGCTTGTAAAGTTTCTTTCTGATACCCGATTTGTCACGTCTGTAAAAGAGTTAGTGCCAGGATTTGATCTAGGAGGACGAACTGGACGCCATTGCATAGATGGTAACAGAAGATATTGTCCATTTTCCCTCCAAACACCTTCTTTTCCTTCATGTTTAAGAATTCTTGTTGCTTCACTTGTTTCAAAAGAACCAAAAAAGAAGTAAGATTATACAACAAGTAGCAAGAAAATTGTTATTTTGTGATGCCATGTTTAATTTGTTCAATAATTATAAGCTGGAATGGAGTAGTAGTACTATATGATAATGAAAATATAATGAGGTTTTTGTGTATTTATAGCCCTTTTCTAACGTGTTGCTGCGACTTTGATTCATTCACAAATCGCTTGTTTTAATTTCATGGTATGTTTTTGACTGTTGACTACTTGGCGTCACAAAGACATTCAGTAATTGAACTAGTCAAGAAGACTGAAAATTTTAGGACTTATTTGTCCATAAAGTTTTTTCCCTTCTTTTGGATTTTTTTTTTCAAAAACATATTTATCCATGATATTTTATAAGTTTTTCTGAGATTTTTCGAAAATGAGTTTTTCAAAATCACTTTTTAAAAATTTTTGGAAAAACTTTGTGTGAGCACCTAATTTTTGCCCTAATATAAAATTACTCCTAAAAATTCCAAAAATAGCTTTAAATTATTTTTCTATATTTTTACTTAGTTTGCTTTGTATGTATTCATGTTTGATGCATTTTTAAGTTGCATTTTAAATCCTAAAGAAAATACAAAAATATTTTTAATTTTTATATTTTTTAGATTTTAATTGCATTTGTAAAACACTAAAATACCAAAAAAATACATTAGTCTACATGCATTTGTTAGCTAATTGAATTAGTTAATTGTAGAAAAATAGGTCATTAGGTTAATTTTGCAAATTAGTTGGAATTAGGAGTGTTAAATACATTGATTAGTCTTGCAAAATACAAAGAAAGAAAAGAGAAGGCTATGGGGTCTCATTACAGCTTTGGGGCAGGTACTTCTAGTGGCCCATTTTCCTTCCATTCGTCCCAGCCCACTACCCGTCAGCCCAATATCCCCTCTTCATCTCTAAAATAGATCTTAATTTCACTCTCCCCTTGGATTCTCAACACCACACATAGATGAACGGATCCCCCATTGGAAAAACCCTAGGATCCCCCGCCTCCTTTCCGCCATTTATCTTAAGAAGAGATCAGATTCCCCTCTCCTACAACCAAAAAATCCTAGTCGCCGCCCCTCTCTTTTCTTTTCTCTCTATCACACAAGCTCATTCTCGCCTCACTCCCGTCCGAATACAGAGGCATATGCACACCTCTCACTCACGGCTCACACACGAAAAGAGCTCATCATAGAGCTAGAAACAAAATCTTTCCAAAAATTCAAAAACTCAAAAAAGGAGGTGTGACAGCTCTGGACTCTGCTGGGGACAAGAACCCAGAATCTTTGGTTTTAGGGTTCAGAATTCGGGCTTAGAATAGCGGCTATGATTGGCTTTCATAATTGTCTGATTTTTTACGTATTTGAGCCTAATGTGCTAAATGCCGCTTTTTACCGCTTTAATATTGTTTGAACTGTATATAAACTACTACGAAACCCTCCTTCTCTCTGAGTCTTCTAAATCTTCTGGGAAGCGTGCGCTTCGCGTGGCTTCTTTTCTGTTAGAGTCGTATCCTAATTTTAGAATGAGGTTCGGACAAGTTGCAAAGCCGGTGAAACTTCTGTATTCCCGGTACGCTGCTCCCCCTCGGTTCGAGTTGTCCGCTCAGGTAAATCAGGTCTAGAACAATACACCCCAAGGTTCAAAAGTAGAATAACATAACCTCATGCCGGACCCCTAGTAGGTACGTTTGTTTGCATCACGTGCATTTTACTTTGGGGACTCAACATAGGGGTTGAGTCCGTCTAGGACAGGTGTACCCAAATTAAAAAGACCATCCTGATGCATCTTACGTGCTACTTGTGCAGTTGTTTGTTTCGGCTTGCATGTTGACTGGCTTCTAGAATAGGGAAAGAAAATAAAATTAAAAAAAAATTGAAAAAAAAGAGTGAGAGGTAGGTGTTTGAAATATGAAACTCTGCTAAAATTTTGAGAAGAAAAGAAAAGAAAAGAAAATAAGCCAATATTTTCAAAAAGTCATGTTTCCTCTGTTCCGTCAAAACTGGCAGAACTACGCGGGTCTGTTTCTCACCAAATGTGAGATACGTAGGCAAACCTCATCGGTTCCGGCCCACAATTTTTAAAAATTCCAAAAATATTTTTCTTTACTTCCTTCTTTAGAAAGTCTTTCTTTTAGACCCCAATTTTTATAAAAAAAAAATACTAAAACATTTTCTTTTTAATTTCTTCTCAAAATCCAAAAATATTTTCATTCTTCTTTCGAAAATTAAAAAGAAAATTCAAGATTCAAAAATATTTTTTTCTTTAGAAGTATTTCTTTCAAAAATTCAAAATAAAATTCTAAAAATCCAAAAACATTTCCTTTCTTGTTTAGAAATTTTTCTTTTGAAATTTCGGAAAAACAAAAACTCAAAAAAAATATTTTCTTTATTCTTTAGAAGTCTTTCTTTTCAAAAATAAAAAAAAACAAATCGAAATCCAAAAATATTTTCTTTCTTATTTATAAGTCTTTCTTTCGGAAATTAGAAAAAAAAAGTGTTAGTTTATTTTCTTTATTCCTGATCTTCCCGAACTACGCAAGATCAGATTCATGTTCCCACATGAAACGTAGGCAACCCACATCAGGTTCGATCGAATGAAAAAAAAAGAAAGAAAGGAAAGAAACAAAAAAAAAAGAAAAAAAAGAGAAAGGAAAGAAACAAAAAAAAAAGAGAAAAGAGAGAAAAGGAAAAAAGAAAGAGAGTGTTTATTCTAACATACTTGTTGTTTTGAAATAACAAGCTAGTTAAATGTGGTCGGTTTGTTGGTTTGCAATGGCAATTTCAGGATCCTTCAGTAATAAAAGCATCTTTTCAACCAATGGAACAAACACAACTGTTGTTGATCCAAGGTCACAGAAAGGCAAATAGGAAAGTTGGCAGTGAAAAATAAAAATGGAGACAAATGTGGAGTTGACTTTACCAGATTTGAGCAATAGGACATGGCATGCTTGGGATGATTGTCAAAATTTGAGTGTTGAATCCAAAGCAATCAAAACGGTTAAATGTCGTAGTAATGCTGATGTGCGAATGTGTGGCTAAGATGTCGCTTAGCAACTGAAAAGTCACTCCTCTTTTAGCCATAGTAGCTTATTTTGTCTTTTTTTTTTCTTCTTTTTGTGTTATCGGACTCTGCTATCCTTTATTCAATAAAAAGCAGTCAGTCATTTTGTGTCCATTTTTGTGCATAGTTCTTTTCACGCTAGTTCTAGTGACATGACATGCATGCAGAATTTTTGGTCAGATCTTAGAAAACTGATTTAGTCTTGAATTGGATAACTGAGAAAGAGACTTTTGAAGATGTATAGAGACATGAAATATTTGGAAAATAAGCATGAACCAAGTTTACATGGAATAAAAGCAGTCATGCTCATAATAGTTAAAGATCTCTACCTTTTGAATCATTAAGGAAATCAGGTTTAAGGATAATCGGACGAGTTGAAGTTTGTTTAGTATTAAGAGATAGAAAGTATTTTTTAAAAGAAGGTGTATCCCAGTCAACTTGAAATGGATCAGTTTATTGGCAAAATGCATCTTCTACATCAAGACAAAATCGAAGAAAAGTCACCCAAATTGACAAGGGTCATTCACTGCGAGGAAAGTATTGCTCATACAACTTTACACTGAAAAAGACCAGAAAGCAACATGTGCATCAATGTCGTGATTGTGAAGGGCTAACGTGATTGGCATTCTCGAGGCTGGGAGGCCCTTTTTCTGCTATCCAAACACTTTATACCCTTCGTTACCCCTTTCAAGCCTGTGTTATTTTCTTTGACCACCCTCTTTTGGAATCAAGTTTAGACTCAAAAGTCTAAGAAAAAAAACAAAGAAAAAAAAAGAGAAAAAATGAAAAGAAAAGTCCACGTTCTAAGAGTACAAACTGGGGCAACTCTTAGAAAGTACAAGTGAAACAAAAAAAATAGAATAGTCAAAGGTTCATGTCCCAGAAAATAGAAGTTGGGCAACTTGTTTTGAAAAAAAAAAAAAAAAGGGAAAAAGAAAAAAAGAAAATAGAAAGAAAGATGAAAAAAAATAGTTAGTTCAGAGATTTGAACTACGTTAGACCTGATTCCTTTAAAAAAAAAAAAGGATACGTAGGCAGCCTTACACGGTTCGGTCTAACCAAATAAGAAAAAATAAGAAAGAGAAGAAAAAAAAATACAAAAATCCCCAGTTTCAAAAACTGGGCAAAACTTTTATTTCACTTTTGAAAGAGTTGATTCCAAGAGTTGTAAAATGTACAACCCATCATATTGAGTCTACTTAGAGCCTCCACGCCGACCCTTCTTTCCAAGCCTATCCAAAAACCTTCCAAATAAAGACCTCCCGATATGCCTTCAAGAATGCCAAGAGACGCATGCAATGAGCAACAGTTGTCACACGCATAGAACACTGTCAATTTGCTCACACTAGAAAGCAAAAAAAAAAGAAAAATAAAGAAAAAAAAAATGAGAGAGTCTTACTAGTAAAAACCCTCACGGGCACTGTAAGCCGACAGTAAGCAGAGATAAATAAATGAGAGAGACTTGTTGGTGAAAACCCCTCGGGGCACCATTAGTCGATAGTGAATCGTGAAGCTGATGTAAAGGATTGGCACGAACAAGCCCGACTTCAAAATCATAAGAATGGTAAAAGGGAAGATTTGGTCAGTTTGATAGATCAGACCGTTAAGTCCAAAATGCATGTCATTATCTTTAAGGCTAGCTATTGAAAAAAAAAACTCTTCCTTCTGTCCTTCCCGACAGGGGCACTTCTTGTTAATACTGTTTCTTTGCACCATTGTGTCCCTTCACTCTGAGTCAGTCCTTGTCAAAATAAGTAAGAAAAGATTTTAAAATCTGCTACCAGCTTTTCAGTTGCACAAAGTAAATTTGGCCAGCATACTCAGTTGTTACTATCAACATGCCTTGAAGATTCACGCAAAGGGGAACTCCCCAAAAGACTCTTGTCAACCCATCTAGCTAAAATAAGCGAAGATAACCTCAAGGTTAATCAAGGATTCTCTGTAGTACCGAACAATGACTATGAAGCGTGCACATCGTGCAAAAGGCTCTTACCGGTTGTGATTCTCTTTGACAGACAAATTGCTCCAAAACCAAAACCATTCAAGATATCATAAAAGGTTATCCAAGAAAAGAAATCTCTTTTTTGAGATTAGGCTGATTGAGCCACAAATACAAAAGGTACTGGGTGTGAAACAATCAGGTTTGATGCAAAGCAAAAAGTCTCTTGAAACTGACTCAAGCTGATTGAGCAAAAGCCAAGCTGCCCAAGACTCAAGGCCACAAACCGACCACCACTTTTAAAACTGACAAAATTTTCTTTGTTTGAAACAGGAACAAAGCAGTGCAAGGAAGTTAGTTCAAAAACAAAAAAAAAAGATAAGAAAAGAAAGAACAAAAAAAAAGAAGAAGAGAAGAGCCGACAAAAGGAAGTTTCTCAAATCTTTGCCTTTATCTGTCTTACTAGTGTGCATAAAATGTTTCCATTGCTCTTCACATTTTTCCTCCTAGGATAAAAAGTCCTAGTCTGATGGATTTTCTCCCAATAAAAATCTTAGTCTGATGAATTTTTCTCCTAAGATAGAAAACTTAGTCTGATGAACTTTCTCCTAGGATCAAAATCTTAGTCTGATAAATCTTTCTCCTAAGATACCATAAAAAAGGGATCTAGTCTGATGAACTTTCTCCTAGGATCAAAATCTTAGTCTGATGAATCTTTCTCCTAAGATAGAAAATCTTGTCTGATGAAGTTTCTCCTAGGATAAACGTCTTAGTCTGATGAATCTTTCTCCTAAGATAACAAAAAGGACGTAGTCTGATGAACTTTCTCCTAGGGTCAAAATCTTAGTCTGATGAATCTTTCTCCTAAGATAGAAAACCTAGTCTAATGAATCTTTCTCCTAGGATAAACGTCTTAGTCTGATGAATATTTCTCCTAAGATAGAAAACCTAGTCTGATGAATTTTCTCCTAGGATAAAAATTTTAGTCTGATAAATCTCTCTCCTAAGATAATAAAAAAGAGACCTAGTCTGATAGATTTTCTCCTAGGGCCGAAATCTTAGTCTGATTAATCTTTCTCCTAAGATTGAAGACCTAGTCTGATGAACTTTCTCCTAGGATAGAAATCTTAGTCTGATGAATCTTTCTCCTAAGATACCAAAAAAAGAAAAGAGACCTAGTCTGATGATTTTTTCCTAGGATCAAAATCTTAGTCTGATGAATCTTTCTCCTAAGATTAAACCCTAGCAGAGTTGTCAGAGCTGTCACACCTCCTTTTTCCCCGAGGGGAATAGGGGAGTTTTTTCCAATTAAAGTGACAATATTCGAAATGAGATTATTTATTTGATCAGAGTCGCCACTTGGAATAAATTATGGTGTCCCAAGTCACCAGTTTATTTTAAATCCCAAATCGAGGAAATTGACTCTTATTTATGGCCTGCGAACACAGAAGACCGAGTAAGGAATTCTGTTAACCCGGGAGAAGGTGTGAGGCACTCCCAAATTCCGTGGTTCTAGCACGGTCTCTCAACTATTAATAATTGGCCTAATTATCTGATTTATTACATGTTTAAAATCTATTGTGCATTTTACTTTTTAACCGCTTTTAGTGTTTATGCAATTTGTTTGAACAAGTCGCGATGTCGCGCACTTGTTTGTTTTTGTACACATTGCGAATCGCACCACGTGAAATGCACCCGCGATTTATAACATGTTAATTTTATTATTATTCGAAGTTACGGTCGAGTCGCGTGAAATGCGCACTCGAATTGGGGATTACGTATCATGACTATGCCACGAGAATCATACCCATAGTCACGATGATTTATTAATCGCGCCTAAAGCAACTAGCGCATTTATGATTATTTCTTAACTTTGCGATTATTGTAAAGGCCATGATTTATGGAAGTATAAAATTATGGGAAAATGTGAAATCACTAAGCGTATTAAAAGCTTCTCTTCCAACACTTATCAAATGAAGTATCAATGATATTGAATAGAGAATCGGGATACAAATCAACCTAAAAAAAAACTTCACGTCATCAGCTCTTTTTAACTTATGTGGTGTCCAAATCAAATCAAATTAAGCAAATACAATTTCAGGATATTCATCAATACATAAAGCAACAAACAAGATAGGATTGAACTTAAACTAGTAAGAATATCATCAGTAAGGAAAATAAAAGTAACATGATGAAAGAAAAACTGATTCCTACTTACTACAACGAACAAGCTTTTACTGCAATATGAACTTTCAAAATTGCCAAACTCGTATAAAATAAACCATGAGAATAACATAAATGCTTGCCAAAACAGTTCATAACTCAAGGTGTTAGAATCACAGCTTCATCACTACCTGGAACCACTTTTGTTCATATTTCACACAGATTTCAAATTAACAGCATGTACAATGAAGGATGACAGGATCGTAAGCTGAACTCTCGAAAATCCATGTAATACAGGCAAGAAAATCAAGTGAACCCAAAAATCAATAAACCAAACGACATATTCAGGATCCAAATCAAACAAATTTGAGTATGTAAATTGAGGTGAGTACCTAGTCGTGCGAAAACAAATAGAGAATGCCAAATAAAGGCTGAGAAGGAAGCAAATGAAGCTGAGCGGAGGAGTAATCAGAAGCAACGAACTTAACCTTCAGCAGCTTTTAAACCCAGAAAATCGTTTCTCAAAGCTTGTTTTCATATCTCCTTTTTTGAGTTTTTGAATTTTTGGAAAGTTTTTGTTTCTAGCTCTATGGTGAGCTCTTTTTGTGTGTGAGCCGTGAGTGAGAGGTGTGCATATGCCTCTGTATTCGTACGGGAGTGAGGCGAGAATGAGCTTGTGTGATAGAGAGAAAAGAAAAGAGAGGGGCGGCGACTAGGGTTTTTTGGGTGTAGGAGAGGGGAATCTGATCTCTTCTTCAGATAAATGGCGGAAAGGAGGCGGCGGATCCTAGGGTTTTTCCAATGGGGGATCCGTTCATCTATGTGTGGTGTTGAGAATCCAAGGGGAGAGTGAAATTAGGGTCTATTTTAGAGATGAAGAGGGGATATTGGGCTGACGGGTAGTAGGCTGGGACGAATGGAAGAAAAATGGGCCACTAGAAGCACTGGCCCAAAGCTATAATGAGACCCCATAACCTTCTCTTTTCTTTCTTTGTATTTTGCAAGACTAATCAATGTATTTTACACTCCTAATTCTAACTAATTTGCAAAATTAACCTAATGACCTATTTTTCTACAATTAACTAATTCAATTAGCTAACAAATGCATGTAGACTAATGTATTTTTTTGGTATTTTAGTGTTTTACAAATGCAATTAAAATCTAAAAAATATAAAAATTAAAAATATTTTTGTATTTTCTTTAGGATTTAAAATGCAACTTAAAAATGCATCAAACATGAATACATACAAAGCAAACTAAGTAAAAATATAGAAAAATAATTTAAAGCTATTTTTGGAATTTTTAGGAGTAATTTTATATTAGGGCAAAAATTAGGTGCTCATACTTTGTTCTTTAAATTTACTCAGAAACTGCAATATTTTTTCAAGTGAAATGCATGTCCAAACATAATTTTAAATTTCGAATACCATATGTCAACTTTATTCCAAATACTACTTTTTTTTAAATATAAAAAGTTTTATGTCCAAACGCCTACCTAATCACAAAATACACCACGACAGTGGCGTATCTAGCACTATAGCCATGGGTTCAATTGAACCCATAACTTTCGAAGTGAGACATAAATTTATGTGTAAACATTTACTAAAATTGTAAGAAATAATGAATATGAACCCATAAATTTAAAAATATGATGGGTTTAACGTTAGAAACCTTAAATATTGAATCTATAAAATTTAAATCTTGGATCCGCCTCTGTACCACGATATGCTACATTTCTCTTCTTCTTCATTTTATTTATAATTATGGTGTTCGGGCTAGTTTGAGGTATTTCAACTAATTTTACGGGATACCTGCTACCTTCCACCAACACAAGTATCAGATAGCTATGTTCACCAAATCTTGAACAAATAAGAAAAAAGTACCTTGATATGTTTGCCTCCGCTAAAAAATTATGTTTGTCACGATTTATTTAAACAAGGAAAAGAAAAGTGAAATTAAAGGGAACAGAAAAAGGTGGCAGTAATTTTACCTAAGGTGTTTCACTCTTACAATCTCTGCATCTTGAAAAATAATTTTTTGTTTCACTGTCGACAAGCTCTCAATAAAACAACTGTAGGCTTTTACTTGAATAAACATTTTTAATTTTGATCTACGACTTTAACGTCAAAGATAGTTAGAGTTAGTTATATAAATTTATATATCGTGGCGATTGGTGTACGAGCGGACCAGCTTGCTCACGTCTAAACCATTTCACCGACTACCTGCTATTTTCCATGCATCATATCAACTCAAGTTCCAAAACTCTGCCTATCAAGATTCATTCAGAATTATTACTTAGAAGAATAATAAGGCATAAAACAAGAAAGTCCACCAAAACCTTGTTTTTAAGTTTGATCCCATTGCTTCACTTTTCAACGTCAATTCAATACTTCACAAATTAAAGCATTTCAAGAAGCTTCCTTTCTTGGATAGGGGCGGAGCTAAAAGGTTAGATGTAAGTTCATAATTTTAGTCTAAAGTTTATACTTGTACTAATCAATTTATTAAATATGTATAAAAATTAAATTAAGTGAAGAATTCAATTACTAAATCTTGCAATCCTAAAATTTAGAACTTTAAATCTTGACTTTGTTCCTGTCATTATATGCAATATTCATTTCATCAATGACAATAGCACACTATGAAATGACATATGTTTGATATGGAATGAGAAAAACACTTTTGTTTGATTAAAGAGGGAAGTTCTTCCTATAGAATTTTCTCTCACATGGCTCCAACTTGAAACCCTTGGCTGAGGGTAAAGGAATCTCAATATTCATCCCACTGCACTCGTTATATGTGACATAAATACTAATACTTCTTTCATTAAATATATAACATCTTGGATTATTTACTGTGCTTTTATATTTATAGCTTTTGACCCTACTTCACCAATATATATTATAACAAACACTTCACAAAATTGCATACTTAATCTCTATTTAAAATTTTTGAGTTCAATATTTATAGGTTAATTCCTCTCGAAATAATACTCACTTATGTAGAGATTTCATATTTGTCTAACCTTCCATTGTACACAATCTTAAACAACAATTGCAACAAATAAATAAAAAACTAATTATAAGATAAAGATATTATTAATTACTAATGCATTATGAACAATTAGTACATTGGTTATTCCTGTCCATCTGCTTCTTTTGTGAAGCAAGATGGTCGATACAGAATGTATACAAATGAATAAAACAATGAAATATTATATTCTGCAATAATGTCTGTTAATGTTATCTTCTCATGCCAATTTTTTTGGTTCGGCTGGATACCTAGTATTTCAAATTAGCATAAGTGTTGAGTAAGTCTGTCGACCAAGGCTCTAGGAGATGAAAAAATACACCTAGTGCTTTTTGCCTCGGTTGTGGATACTCGTTAGTGGAAAGAAGAAGTGGAGGAGGATGAGAAATTTCTTTACGATATGCAAAGTTCCTTTCTGATATATGACTTGTCATATCTGTAAAAAAAGTTAGTGCCGGGATTTGATCTAGGAGGACGAACTGGACGCCATTGCAGAGATGGAAACAGAAGATATTGATCTTTGCCTCTCCAAACACCTTCTTCTTTATGTTCAAGAAATCTTGCAGCTTCACTAGTTTCCATGTTTAGGAACAAAAAGAGAAGCAAGATTATACTACAAGCAGTAGCAAGAAAATTGTTACTTTGTGTTGCCATGTTGGTTTAATTTATATAAGCTGGAAAATTAAGGAAATTTTAGGGTAATATAGCATTAAGGAAAGAGTCAGTCGAGGTCGGCCAGGGAGCAGCGGGATCGTAGTCGAGATGTCAACAATGACCGAGGTCGAGCACCGTTGACAGAACAGTAACGGGTAGTTTTTCAAATAGAATATTAAAGAGAATATTCTCTGCGCTTATACTATTAGGGTTTGTTAGAGACATGTCTCAAATAAATAAAGAAAAAAGATAAGGGAGAAAGGCATGTAATATTCACTTGACAAGAACACTTTTGAGAATAAGATTCTCTTTCTCTCTCTAGCAAAGATACAAACATTACTTTTTTATCAACATTCTTGCTCATATTATTCCAAGAGTTTCCATCATATCGGAGATTAGTTCGAATATTCTCGGATTTATCTGTCACGCATTATTGTCAGGAGGAACAATCATCTAACTCATTCATTATTGGGTGAATTACTCTTTCTATTTACTTAAATGTCATTTATTGCTATTTATTGCTATTTACTCCTCCATTATTGTTCATACTTTTGGAGTATTTAATGCATGATATTATTAATCTCCCACTGGATCAGCCCCACATTATCCGTACTTTCAAGATCCACGATTAGGAATATTATTATTAACTAGGTTTAACCCATCATTACATGAATATAAAGGTTTAACCGAAAGTTATACTTTTTGGTCAAACAATTTGGCGCCGTCTGTGGGGATTTTCTAATTAAATTTTTAGTTTCCTCTAGATCTGCAACTAACGCGGATTGCTAACGTTAAAAAAAAAAAAACCAAGAACAAGACCCCCTTTCTTTGTACACACATATCTAATATGGCAGGCAACAGAGAAAAAAGAGTGAGAATAATGAGCGACCTCCCAACCAACCTCATGAGCATCATCAACGAGAGTTCTGAAGTAGTGGATGAGGATGCAATGCCCAATGCCTCTCCCAGGCGAGGCGGGTCACCCCCTCCTCACTGTAGCATCATGAAATCTCTTGGTAAGGGAGCCTCCACTTCCGTGATGGAAGAGACGCCACCAACAGTAAAACAACTCCTTGAGTCTTGGCTAACTGACATGCTAACCAGCGTCCACCATAAGACCGTTCGGGAGGTAGATACAGAAAATGCAAGTACTTGCGTTATACCACCAACAGACGAGCAACATGATCAACTTCCTCCTCCTGCAACGGCAAGTATTACTCATAATGTTGTTAACAATGCAGGTGATGACACACCGGGAGAGGGATTGAGGTACTTCCGTGCCTGATTCAACCGAGTAAGAATGACCTTACCGAATGTATCAGAAGGGATGGTTGTCAAAGCTTTCCAAAACAGGCTGAGCAGAAATGGTTCAAGGGCAACAAGAAATTTATTAAGTCGGCTTATGAAGTACCCCCTAACGACTTGGGATGAAATACATAACACATATTACGCTGAAGTCCAAGCAGAGTTAGGCGTATATATTGTAGTACGTAATTTTGAATTACCTCAATTTACACTTCCATAAATTGGGGTTGTTTCTATGACTATTTTAAACTAAGATTGCAAAGTTAAGCAATGAAACTAAGAAATCATTTTTGTTGTTTTTCAAGTTTTGTAAAAAGTCTAGGGCTATGACCATCACGTAGGTATTTGCCTACTGAGATATAAACCTTAATGCTTATTTTTATTGATCGGGGTGTATTATAGCTATCAACTCTCAATTACCCACTCAATACCTCTCGGTCAAAGAGTGATTTTGCCCAATTTGATTTTCTCAAGTCCAAATGGGTATTGCACAAAACGGTTGATAAAAGCTCAAGTCGGGTTATTACTATCTCTAGGTTGAACCCTTTAATTGGGATTATCAATATCTCGATTGACCCAATTTCTTGTTAGCCAAATTTTCCTAAACTAAGTCTCTCTTTCTTAAGTAGAGACTAAGTCAAATAGGCACGAACTAATGTTTGCAACCATTAATTCCACAAATTAAAGCATGATCAAGGCTAAATAATAAATACCCAACCATAAACAAGCATTAAATTAAACACCCATAAGGATTACACACTAGGGTTGGATCACAAACCTAGTAAAAATCTAGCTACTCATGCTTTAAATAGAAGAAATAGAAGAAGAAAAGCTAATTAAACTCGTATTGTAAAATAAAAATGATAAAATCTATGTTAAAATATTCCAAAATATGAAAAACTACTAAAAGAAGCAAAGAGAAATGACTGTTGTAGTTCTTGATGTCAAAGGTTGACCTAATTTCATGAAACTCTTCTATTTATACAGAGCTGACAATTTCAGACAAAAATACCCATCGGGAGGTTCTGCGGCCGCACAATTCCATGTGCGGTCTGCAGGTTTCTTCAACTTGTCAGGAACTGGAAGTCTATGGCCACATAATTCTAATCTGCGGCCACGAGGCAGTCTTTCTATGGTCCGCATATTTGAAACTACGGCCGCAACTTGGTCTTTTGCGGTACGCAGCTTTACTTTTGCGACAGCAAGGCACTTTTTTTGCGGCCGCACAGTTCCTGTGCGGTCCGCATTTCTGAGGGACTTGGAACTTAGAAATTTGTACATTCTCTGAACTTTGTTCCTAGCCCAGCTTTTGCGGCCGCACAATTCATGTGTGATCTGCAATTTGCACAAAAGTCTGATGGGCTTTCCTTCATCATCTGCGGCCGCAGATGAAATTCTGCAGTCCGCACTTTGTAAGCTTTTGTGCCTTTTATTTCCTTGAGTTTAAATTACTCCTTTTTGAGTTGAATTTCATCTCGGGAGTCCATCTTCTATCATTCCTGCAATTTAGCACATTTCATCAGTTTCGGGAACTCAATTCAATACTTTTAGACTAAAACAAAAGCTAAAAGGCACTAATAAGTAGTCAAAATCCCCACTTATCAACTCCCCCAAACTGAAGTCTTTGCTTGCCCTTAAGAAAATAAAATAGTTCCCACCTCCACAAGTTAAGGGCTATTCCAACCAATAAAAGGTGAGTCATTCACATATCAATTGGGACCAACAATTACCCACACTACTTATGTATTATCAACAAGGCGACAAATTAAACGTTTATGCACATATAGTTCTAATGTGACACTTGAGCATCAAGAGTTGACTTTATTCATCAAGAAAGCCCGCTCTTTCATTTAGGTCATTGTGGATCCCAAACTCCTCCTCTTCCAGTGTCTGTTTGCCTGTCTCACTTAAGAATTTTAGCACTCAATCCAAAGATTTGCGAAAGGTTCACTCATCTCTCTTAAGAGAATATCGCAAGTACGACTTTAAGTACCATAGGCTTGCCCCTCATGTAGATCGCCACTAATGTAAGCTCACTCGGCTTGAAATCACGCAGGGCTTTTTCAGAATGTAATGAAGTCTTTTGGACTAAGGTTGGATATACTATGGTAGAACGGGTTCATCTTTCCTTAAGCACTTCATTTCTTTGTTCTCAGCTCATGCTTTGACAATTCTTTGAGGCACTTTCTTTTTCTTGGGGAACTAGAGAGACTTAGCATTACTCTTTCTTGATTATGACATTCATTTTCTTCCTCTTTGATTTTTCCATGCTTTGTATCATTACTGATTTTTTGAATTCCTTCAACTCCTTCACTTATTCACTTTCTTTTGTATTTTTCTTTTTGTTCTTTCCTTTTCTTGCCTTTCCTTCTCATAATTTCTTTTCTCTTAGTGTGCCTTAATACCTCTTTCAAGCTCCTCGTCTCTCTCCCAAACTTACATTTTTAGTCAATTATTTTACAAGAGTGTTAAGAAAAGCTCTGGTGCCAAGAGAGGGTCACGACAAAAAGGGTACACGCTTTTAACATGGTTATCAAATAAGAAAGGCTCGGTGCTCAAATGGGTTGGCTAGGGATAACAACATTGGTAGGCAGTGAAAAATTCAAGCGGGTCAAGGAAAGCCTACAATAAAAACTTAAGTCAAGCAAAACTTAAGATTTCTCCTTGAAACACATTCGGGGCAAGTTCTAGACCATTCACACGGGTACTTGGACTTGCAATAAAAATATCTCACCTCTCACGTAACTGGATTGTTAAAGAGGATAGAGTCGAGGACTCACAACGACTATATTCAAAATTGAAAATCAATATAGTTTGATTCAACTACTCGATGATTGCCTAAGTCAATACTAGAGTCGCAAGGTCACTAACTAGAGCTATTTCTTTCCAAAAAACTTATTTTTAACCATAAGCATGTAGTTAAGTGTGTTGGTACCAAGTGAAGCATGTTTGACTCTTCGAGCATGACTTAATTAGGTCTTTTTATTCATTACTACTACTATTATTACCTAAACACCAAAAACGGACTCAACCCCTTAAGAAGGTTGTCACGCCATCTATCGTAGGGAAGAGTCACACGGTTCACACAAAAACTATCTTTGGAAAGAACCGTGGCATTAATAAAACCAAAGGCTTATTATCCACTAAAATATAAAAATAAGCTACTAAATCAAAGAGAAGCTACAAATTCAAAAAGAAGCTACTCAGTTAAACACTAACTAATAAGAAAATACATGTAAAGAGCTAAAAAGCAAAAACTATCGAAGCATAACGAATATACATAATGAGAGAGGGAAAGAGATAATATATACATAATAAGGAAAAAGAAGAAAATACTATCAGTTATTACAAAGCAATTGTCTTAGAATCATCAAAATAGATCAAATAAACTCCACCTCTCCCCCCCTCCCCCCCGAATAAAAATAAGCAGTGTCCCCAATGCTTAACAAAATAAGAGTAAATGAAGGGTAAGGGTGAAGAAAACTCCCTATGGCTCCTTGGTCATCTCTATGTCCACAGCAGCATCACCACCCTCAGTCTCCTCCAATTGGATCTCATCGTCCTCAACTCTGGGAATGACTGGGTTGGTGAACATCTGACGCACTGCCTCAGCAGTGTCAGTAGCATAGTCCTGCTCCTTAGACTGACCAACAGGTGTTGTAGGTGCTGTGGGATCTAGGCCTGGGTGGTGTGGTGATATCAACATATCAAAAGGAATATCTCCGGCTGCCGCAAGCTTGGTAACCTGTCTCCGGAGCTTGTACACTAACGTCTTTGATGCCTGGGACTTTCTCATCATAGTATAAGGCTTTATTACATATCTTAATCATTCAAATCTATCTTGACCTCAAACTTAATTAAGTGATTGTAAAACTTCAAGATAAATAGCATTTAATGATTTGGATTTAGACCTAAAACAATTACACTTAATGATTGACACTGTATAGAAGTCTTTGTCGTTAGGGCTGACACTTAATGAAGTACTGCATGTGAAACAGTAAATGGAAAACCTTAGACAGGAAAGCCGCGCATGCATTTTGCCATTTTACGAAAAGTGGACTCCTCACTCGATATTTATACCAAGCAAATTAAATGGATGCATGACATTTGTTAAGTTATTTATCATTTAACCATGATTATATGATATACACCTACACTTTACTTAACTCTCGGGGTTAAACCGTACGGCTTGATTTGGTGTAAATAATGAGTGCGGGTAACTACTTATCCATCCATATATATATATATATATATATATATATATTGGCTTTGTCACGACCTAAAAATCCGAACATGTCGTGATGACGCCTATCTCAATACTAGGCAAGCCGACAACATCTATAACTCACGATTTCCTTTAAGTTTGAAAACATAATGTTTAATACAATACCAAAAATCTCGTAAATTCCGATACAAACACTCCCAAAATCTGGTGTCACTGAGTACATGAGCATCTATACATTATAAGTCTGGAAAACATGGTCTATAATAATCTGAGACCAAATACAATACCAAAAGGATAGGGAAAGAGAGACAAATCTGCGAAACATGGCAACTACCTCTAAATCTCCGAAAAATTAACTGTGCGAAAGAATCAACACTCACTGTATCCGGGATCACCTGGATCTGCACACGAAGTGCAGGGTAACAATAATAAATAAGAACTGAAGGTAGTGACGAGCTTCACAGCTAAGTCCAAATACAATACTTTCCAACATAAAAGGGTAGGCATGCTTTCAAGTTCAACATTTAAAACTCCACAGTAATTTTATATCAAATTTGACTGAAACAGAAATTAATATTTTTTCCGAAATTTTCAAAATAGTGATATAGGACATCTGAAGTGCAGTAATAATAAAATCAATGCATCTTCTCAGAGTAACAGTTACTCATTACTCCCATTCACTCCAACCTCACAGTCACTCTTTCCTCACAGTCACTCGTTCCTCTCAATCACTCAGCACTCGGTACTCGCACTCGCACTCAGTAGGTACCTGCGCTCACTGGGGGTGTGTACAGACTCCGGAGGGGCTCCTTCAGCCCAAACGCTATAACAAGCCAATCATGGCATATAACAATGAATCTTGTTGCGGGGCGCAGTTCGATCCCATATATATCCTCACAATTATGCCCTCGGCCTCACTTAGTCATCAACCTCTCCCGTCTCTCGGGCTTAAGATGTCATGAAAATCAGCCCAAAAATGATAATATGATGTATTAATAAATAACAACAGAGACTGATATATGATATGAAATGAATGAATATGACTGAGTGTCAAATTACAATTTGAACATATAATTAACCACAAAAATGACCCCGGTGGGTACCAACAATAACAACATATGTCTAAGCATGATTTTTAATACGAGTCTCAACTCAATTTTCTCTAACACGTAGAGAATGTACGGATATCAACAGATTATTCAACTATACAGTTCCATGGAATTTGACCAAGCCACAATTCCTACGGTGCATGTCCGTCACCTAGCATATGCGTCACCTTAAAACCAATCACATAACACATAATCCGGGGTTTCATACCCTTAAGACCAAAGTTAGAACTGTTACTCACCTCAAACCGTATAATTCTTTATTCCGTTATGCCCTTGTCACGATAATTGATCTTTGAAAGCCTCGTATCTAGCCACAATTAATTCGATTTAGTCAATACCAATTATTGTAATTAATTCTATAAGAAAATACTAATTTTTTAATAAAATCTTAAATTTAACTCAAAAATTGCCCGTGGGTCCCAAGCTCGGAACCTGATAAAAGTTACAAAATATGAACGCTCATCCAACCAAGAGTCCAACCATACAAATTTCACAAAATTCCGATATCAACTCGACCCTCAAATCTTCAATTAAAATTTTTGAAGATGTCTACCATTTTCAACTCAATTCTTACCCATTTGACCTTAATAATCTTGCCACAAACTTTATTGGTATAAGCATGTATAAATAATACTCTTAATCCCCCATCTTTTACTCCAAACTTGAAATTGCAGAATTGGAGAAAGAAATTCTTACCTCTTTAAA
The DNA here is from genome assembly GCF_000390325.3 of Nicotiana tomentosiformis. NCBI lineage: Eukaryota > Viridiplantae > Streptophyta > Magnoliopsida > Solanales > Solanaceae > Nicotiana > Nicotiana tomentosiformis. The sequence goes on along the minus strand of NW_027174770.1, from coordinate 11,301 downwards.
GCCCTATCAAGATCCTTGTGAAATCTTCAAGCTTTGAACAAGAATTGATGAACAATTAACTAAGTCTTCACTTTCTCTCTCTAAGATGCTCTCACCACTCTCTAAAATATCAGATGAAACCCTTCAAAATGGCTCCCAATATATAAGAATGGGGTCGAGTTTATAAAACCAGAAAAATGAAGCTCTGAAACATACTCTGCGGTCGCATAATGCTTCTGCGGCCCGCATAATGGGTCGCAAAAGTGACCTCCGGAACTGGGCAACGCTGCCTCAGTTTGCGGTCGTTATGCGGTCCGCATAACTGATATGCGGCCGCAAACTTTCCTCCACACTTGCCCCACTCCCGATTCACTTTGCGGCCATTATGCGATCCGCAAAGTGATTTTGCGACTGCATAGTGGGCCGCAGAAATGACCTTTTTCCGGAAAAAAATTTCCTTTACTCCCCAGTGCATTGTTCAACCCAAAAGGTTCGAGCCGCGGCACCACAAAATATTTTCAACTTAAGTTTTACACCTTGGAACTAAGTATTTCACATCATTCCAAAATCTCACCGGACCCGAACCAATTACCCCAGCAAGTCGAATAACAACCGTAGGGTATAATTTGAGCTGTAAATAGAAAAACAGGGTTGTAATACTCAAAACGACCGACCGGCTCGTTACAGGCTTATGACATGATAATTGGTCGAGACGGAGACAAACAATTCATACTCTCAAGCAATGTGGGACTTTAACACCCTCCTCCCGCACGTTCATAAACAAGAACAATTGCAACGATACAGAAATAGAGAAATTAAATAAGAAGATGATATAAATTATTTCACTAATTTTTCATGGCTTATGAACAATTATAGTACATTGGCATTTCTTTTCCTTATTTTGTGAAGCATGAATATGGTCGATACAGAATGCTTAAAAATGAATAAAACAATGAAACAAACTAAAGATCCTATAATATTGTGCAAAACTGTCAATCGAGTCATTTTAAGAGTCTTGGAAAGTAATATTATTTGTAGGTATGTAGACGCAAGATGGTGCATCACCTATTTATTGAACGAACACGCCTCCTACTTACTGTACTGTTGCGAATATTGTTTTATGTTACCTGTCTTCAATGGGTCGAGCCATACTAACTGCAAGTGGAGGAGGAGGATGAGAAACTTCTTTATGGCCTGTAAAGTTTCTTTCTGATACCCGATTTGTCACGTTTGTAAAAGAGTTAGTGCTAGGATTTGATCTAGGAGGACGAACTGAACGCCATGGCAGAGATGGTAACAGAAGATATTGTCCATTTTCCCTCCAAACACCTTCTTCTTTTCCTTCATGTTTAAGAATTCTTGTTGCTTCACTTGTTTCAAAGCTTAGGAACCAAAAAAAAGAAGGTAAGATTATACAATAAGAAGTAGCAAGAAAATTGTTATTTTGTGATGCCATGTTGATTTAATTTGTTCAACAATTATAAGCTGGAAAATGGAGGAGTAGTACTGTATGAATTTTGATGAGTTTTGGTAATGAAAATATAATGAGGTTTTTGTGTATTTATAGCGCTTTTCTAACGTGTTGCTGCTTCTTTAATTCATTCACAAATCGCTAGTTTTAATTTCATGGTATGGTTTTGACTGTTGACTACTTGGCGTCAAAAAACAATTCAGAAATTGAACTAGTCAAGAAGACTGAAAAAACCTTGTAATTTTAATCACAAAGTACACCACGATATGCTACGTTTCCCTTTTTTGTTTTAAAAAAATAATAATAATAATAATCCTGATGTTTGGATCAATTTGCACGCATTTCAAATTAATTTTACGAAATATCTCTTATCTCCCGCAGGCACAAATACCATATAACTCTCTCTACCAAATCACAAAGCACTTAAATATTTTTTCCTCCACTAAAAAATTACGTTGGTCATGATTTATTTAAACAAGGAAAAGAGAAGTGAAACTAAAGGGAACAGAAAAAGGTGGCAATAATTTGTGAAAATAGCACGGGCTACTTAGTTTTCGGACTTGTAATTGAAATATAGCCATTGCAAAGTCATTGAAAATAGCCACTATTTTGCTGCAACACGAAAAGTTCCAGCATAATATACTGGAGATTGGTGCACTTATGTATGAACTTCCAGCATATTATGCTGGAACTCCAACACACGGAAAGTTCCAGCATAATATACTGGAGATTGGAGCATATGTGTATGATGCTGGACCAGTATATTATGCTGGAGCACATGTGTCAGATTTATCTTTACATAAGAAGTGGCTAAATTTCGATTACTTTTGAAACTGTGGCTATTTTTTAATTACCACTTATAAATCTGACTATTTTTGAATTTCACCCCAATAATTTTACTTAAGGTGTTTCACTCTTACAGTCTCTGCATTTGGAAAAATAATTTTGTGTTTCACTGTCGACATGCTCTCCATAAAACAACTGTAGGCTTTTACTTGAATAAATATTCTTAATTTTGATCTGGGACCTCAACGTTATGATAGTTAGAGTCAATTATATAAATCTACATATCCTGAAGCAGACTAAAAGAGAACTCTAACAGCAATGAACAAATCTTCATGACTAAAGTCTCAACTTTTAATCACAATTAGTTGGTATTACCTAAATAGATTTTGTCGTGAACCATGATGACTCTGTAAGGGCCTATGGGCAAGAAGAGATGAATGAAGATGAGTCAATTGGGAGAGTTTTATTTGGGATGCAGACCCATTTAGCAAATGGTTAAAAATTGACTAGCGTTAGTAAGAAGGATTACGCCTATTGTTGAAGAAAAAAATGTTTGTTCCTCTCATCTCTTTGTTGTGAGTTTAAGCTTCTCATCTACCCTTCTTATCTCCATCCTTGGCTACTTCTACATTCCAGTATTTTTCATTTTAATTCAGTAGTTTATGTAATAATTCAATATTTTTTATGCTTATTAATTGTGAGATTAGAGAATTAATTTATTTGCAGACATTGAAAAAGAACTAAGCGACTGGAAGATGATTTAATATAACATATAAGACAATGTATTAAATAAGTAGCTAGTGAGTCAATTATATATCACACATTTAAAAATAGAAGGAAGCGACTTTAGTTAGTATTTAAAAAGCTAATAAGTGAGCCAAGCCCACCGGTACTAGCTGGTTAGAGATTATAATTTGTATCCTTAGTTTAGTAGAAAAAGGAGTAATTGAGGTTTAGTTTTAAATCTATATCTATCTATATTATATTAAAAGTACGAATGCCCTTGAAGAAATGTAATTCGTCTTTTTACCCTTTAAAAATAGAGTTCACACTAGACAAAATAGTTAATTGAATATTTTTCCTAAAATTTAAAATTTTGAAATCAACTAAAATTTTTGTTATTAAATTTTTCCTTAAATAAACAATTTAAAAGATCGCAATATTCAGGACTTTAAAAAACCAAACTTTACCACTTATATAAGAGACACGCATAAACATCTTAAAGGAAAAATCCTAACAAAGCTTTAAGACATTTAAATGTTTTTGGGAACTTTTACTTGTGTGCAATACAAAAACACACATTTTATAAATTTGGTATATATCACCGAAGGAAAAATGTGCAAGCATATTTTTTATATTAATTAGAATCTCAAGTTATAATTCTCTATTTAAGAGTTGCCTATTGATGTCTGAGTATGGGTTTTCACCCCAACACTAAGTAGGATTTAGCTAACAATATAAATAATTTAACTTATTTTGAGTACACCAACAATATAAATAATTTTAAAGCAAATTTTAATTTATATCATAATGATATATTGATTTAATTTATATTATTTTATTTCTTTCTAGGAAATATTTTTGTTGGATTAAAATATTACTATCTGGTAAAATTCTTAGTATGATATTTTATCCAACAATATGGAGTGTCTTATTGTTTGTCGTATTTTTCAATTTGAGTTCAATATGAATAATATGAAATCTATTTTAGGTACTTTGAGCAAGTAGAATTTATTTCTTTGAATGCCCTAATGAAAGAATATTCTGGCAGCACTTAATATCCAAAAGCTCTACCACAACCTTACACCAAAATCTCACCTTCACATGTAGTTCTTGGTCCAACATATGGTCAACCCTACGGAGCAAACCCTTTAACAATATCCTTTGCTAGGAAGACCTCTTTCCATTCAGCTTCTGGCATCTGTGGATTACCGGGAAAAACGATTTTGTTGGGAAGACCTCTTTCCATTCAGCTTCTGGAATATGTGGATTACTAGAAAAAACAACCTCTTCAATAACAAAAAGGATATGATCCCTACCTCTAATGTCCTAGCAAGGGAAATTGAGTATATTTCTATCTTAGCTGGGCACATACCTAGAAAAGAGAGGACCATCATGGTCAAACGGGATCCACCACCAAGGGGCTAATATAAGCTCAACACTGATGATGCTGCACTTGGAACCCTAGGGAAGGGTGGTATGGGAGGCGTTTTCAGAAACTCCAGCAGCGACTGGGTTCTGGGCTATATGGGAAGCCTGTCACACACCACAAACACCCAAGCTGAACTCATTGTACTGCTTCAGGGATTGCAAATTGCAGAGCAAAGAGGACTTACATCTTTGGAAATCAACACAGACTTGACATAGGTAATAAGAATGCTTAATTTAGGTAACCAGGTTTTTAACTCAATTATCTCCGAATGAAGGTCGATCATTCTAAGATTGAGAGGCACAGTGGTGAAACACAACTATAGGGAGAAGAACAGAGTAGCTTATCTGATGGCCAACAAAGGAGCAAACAAAGACCTTTTTGGAAGAACAACAATATTGACAGTTCCTCTAGTGTTTGCAAATGAATCTTTTTGAGTAGATATCCTAGGAACTGTTTTTGCTAGAAAAATCATGGACCGTAATATTAAAGGTGTTAGAATATTTTTGCATGACATAATATTTTTTTTATTGAGTTGGCTAAATAGGATGAATAATCAATATTTTTCTAGAGCTTGTACATTCTAAAAATAATTAATTTATAACTCATCACATGGTTTAATAACATTTGTATAATTTTTTTTAAAAATTTTATATTCATTGATATGGAGAACACACGCAATGTGCGTACTCTAAAGCGAGTACTATATTAAAAGCACGAAGGCCCGTAGCGAAATATCGTTCGTCTTTATTACCTTTTAAAATAATATTCACACAGGACAAAATAGTCATTTATTTATTTTTTTCTAATATTTAGGAATAGTCATTAATTATTTTCCTAATATTTAGGATTTTAAAATCAACTAATACCATGTTTGGCCAAGTTTCTAAAATCAGTTTATTTTGAGAAGTTCTTTTGGTGATAAGCAGTTTATGTTTGGATAATTAATTTAAAAAGTACTTTTTAGCAGTAATTAGTGTTTGACCAAGCTTTTAAAATTGCTTCTAAGTATATTTTTCTCAAAAGTGCTTCTCATAAAAGTGCTTTCGGAGAGATGCTACTTTTTTCTGCTTCTCAAAAACTGATTCTACTTCTCCTCAAAAGTTTTAATTCTAAAAGCTTGGCCAAACACCTCAGTTTTTGAGAAAAAACACGTTTGGCCCAAAAAGAAGCCTGACCAAACGGGCTATAAATTTTGTATATTAAATTATTCCTTATTTGAACTACAAATTTGTAAAAGAAAAACAATACTACAATTTTAACCCATTAATTCTTTATAAATATTTTTCGTCAAAATCCCAATTTCCCTCCGTAAGATGTCGTGATGGCGCCAAATCTCTAAAATTAGGTAAGACTAACACTTAGTGAATTAATGGCAAACTCAACCAAAAACTATTAAAAATGAACAAAAAATTTCTATACAAAGTTTACAATCCCAAAATCGGTAGTACAAGTCATAAGCTCTACTGAGTTTACTAGAAGATCTCTATGTTCAACTATTCCGGAATAGAAATAAACAATACAAAGTAAAATTTCAGAAGGTGACTCTGAGGCCTGCGAATGCAACAAGTATACTTTGAATCTCCATAGCAATGCTCGATCAGCTAGCTAATGATCAACAAACTCCGAGTACTTGGATTTACACAAAAATGTACAGAAAGCGTAGCATGAGTACACCACGGCGGTACCCATTAAGTATCAAGACTAACCTCAGTAGAGTAGTAACGAGAAACAGTCAAGACACCTACTAGACTTGATAACCTGTACAACTATGAATATAAAACTAATAGAAAACAATACCAATCTAAAGCTAAGCATGATAACAATAATGAAACAATGCTGCTAATAGGAAACTAAAAGCAACAATTAGCAACGAGACACAACAGGTAATAACGTCATGAAGTAAGCTAAATACAATTTAAGTCTGATGAAACCAAGTAAGGAAAAACAAGTAACACTCAATAAGAGCAACCACTTTCTCACAAGATTTTTCAAGGACTTTCTCGAGGTACTTCACCTCATAGTCACATTTACGGGTTTCAACTCATGAACCCTAATCACTTGGCATCTTGTGCCCACATTACATTTCATAACCGCACAAACAACTTACGTGCCAAAGGAGTGGTAATATCTCATACCTGCACGGACAACTCACGTGCCAGAAGAATAACTTTCACACAGAAGGAAAGTATACGAGAATATATGTAAATCATCAATAGACATCAGGGTTCTTCTTATCAAATCGATATGAGTGATTAATTACATGTATGCTTGTGCAAGTGTACTATCACAACTCGAGTCAACATGTAAGAGTAGAGACAAAAAATGACACATAGGAAACAACACAACAAGACGTAAAATGCATGACTCACACTAGGTAGCACACCACTACACAAATATCAGCAACAACAATCCCTCCAGGCCATCACAAGTCATCACAAATCTTCCCCGACATAGCCCACCTTGTCTCGTCAAGTGCGCAACAATAAAGTAAATTCCCGCCTTGTCTCACCACACGTGCATAATAATATTTCCACCTTGTCTCAGCACATGCGCAAACCCACATATATAGCTCGCTTTGTCATGCTGCATGTGAAAATATTAATAATAACAACAGTACGGATAACATGTGCGAACACCCCGACAATCCTCTCAACAATACCATGTGTGCCAAAACATAACAACACAATAAAATGACTTTCACAACATGTGCCCATATGCCACAATATTTCTTAAAACAGTTTCAATACCACAGCCACACATAGCCCCCGGCTCAATAACATTGAGTACAACAACAATAATGATAACACAAGAGTACGATAAGTAAATCAACACAAAAACATCAAAACACAATAAAACGGAAGAACGAGCTCACAAAGAAAGATAAAACGAAAAATAATGGTCTCAACAAGAATAGCTCAACAAGGGAGAGATAATGTGTAACAATGATTCCACACGAGTGCAATTCGACGATAAGAGAGATAACATGAATCAACGACCCCAAATAATAATATATCAATAATGAAAGGGATAACAAAAATTTAATTAAGGTTAAACAATTACAGAAGAAATAATAATAATAACTTCAATTAAGCTTAAGCAATTGCGGAAGAAATAATAATAACCTCAATTAAGGCACATAAGAGTTTAATTGGCAATAATGGTAGAACATGAATCAATCAATTCCAAATATGACATGTAAGGGTGAATTTAGTAAATGGAGGATTTAACATGCTAAAACAACTTCACATCTAATGAACATAAGAACCTAAGAGCCCTAAACAGTCAAACTTTCACAAATAAGCACGAGTACGTACTTATCACCTCACGTGCACGGCCTTCGCATGACACAATTAGCACAAATGACTCAAATCCTAAGGGGTAGTTCCCTCACATAAAGTTAAGCAAGATACTTACCTCAAAGAAGCTAGACAGTTACTCTAAAATGACCTTCTCGAGTGAAACAACCTCCGAACGGCTCAAATCTAGCCAAAATAACTTCAAATCATAAATAAAACTCATAGGAAATAATTTCGGATAATAATGTCAGGGCCTGAAATTCTAACCTTCGGACCGTGATGGCGCCTAACATTTCACATACTAGGCAAGCTAACGTTAGAATAATATTAGCCATTTTTAAACAATTTTAAATTAATTAATAACAAAAAAACAAATGCGGAAGTAAGTCTGAAATGTAGTGAATAATCCATATTAATAGCGATGTCTAAATACCATCCCAGAATTGGTGTCACAAGTGCACGAGCTTCTAGAATAATACAAATAAAGGTCTAAATAAAATAAAGCTATTTGAAAGCAAACACACAGCTAAAATAAGGTAGACAGGGACTTCAGAACCGCGGACGCTGTGCAGTTATACCTCAAGTCTCCTCTTAATAGCTGAAATTCGAGCAAGTCTATGGTACGCCACTGGGACCAACTCCGAAATCTGCACAAGAAATGCAGAGTGTAGTTCAGTACAACCGACCCCATGTACTGGTAAGTGCCGAGCCTAACCTCGATGAAGTAGTGACGAGGCTAAGGCAGTTCATTTACATTAACCTGTATGCAATAATAGTAATAACAACATTAATAGAAATAAATCAGGTAACTCATTTTAAAAGTTGAAGCCAATTCAGTAGTCATAACCAATTATTATTTCCATCAATTTCCGTTGCAGCGTGCAACACGCTTCCACAATATATTCATATTCAATCCTCCAATATATTTATTTTAATCAAGTATATATATATAGACTTTTAAATAAGTCTGTTGCGGCGTACAACCCGATATATATATATAGACTTTTAAATAAGTCTGTTGCGGCGTACAACCCGATCCCCTAATATGAAATTTTAATAAAGTTTGTTACGGCGTGCAACCCGATCCCCCAATATGGACTTTTAAACAAGTCTGTTGCGGAGTGCAACCCGATCCCCCAATATGGACGGTTGCGGCGTGCAACCCGATCCCCCAATATGGACTTTTAATAAAGTCTGTTGCGGCATGCAATCCTATCCCCATATATATATATATATATATATATATATATATATATATATATATATATATATATATATATATACACACACACACACACACACACACACACACACACACACACACACTCACTTCCAATTCTTATAAAAGAAATTGCCCCAATACATGCAACAATTAATATAAAATTATAAGGCAACAAGCATATAATAATTCTGATTTATTTATGAAACAGACAATGACAAGTAGCAATTTATTTTGGAAATCAGGAAGAAGATAGGCACTTTAATATTTAATATGTTAAATGTCAAGTAACAATTAAGACACATAAATCAAATAAGTATGTAACACTTATTATAGGAATTCAAGAATTAATATTTGACAAAGAATAGGAGAGAAACAATTATTATAAAAATTAATTTGTGTCTTAGAACAATTTATGATTTTCAAATATTATGTAAACAATTAATTTGATGACGTATAGACACTCGTCACCTCGCCTATACGTCGTTCACATGCATTTCACATAACAAATAATTTAAGGGTTCTATTTCCTCAAGTCAAGGTTAACCACGACACTTACCTCGCTTTGCAATTTCAATCAATTACTCGACCACATCTTTTCTTTTTGAATTTGTTCCCAAAAGCGTCAAATCTATTCACGAACAATTCGATATACTCAATACGAATCATAGGAATTAATTCCATATGAATTTACTAATTTTTCGGATAAAATCCGAAATTCACTTTAATAATTGACAGTGGGGTCCACGTCTCAAATCTCGAAAAAATTTACGAAATCTGAACACAAATTCCGAGGCGAATCCAACCATATAAAAATTATCAAATTCCGATGTCAATTGGACCTTCAAATCTTAAATTTTTCGTCTTTGGAAGATTTTATAAAAATCTGATTTTTTTTCCAAAGTTTCACGGATTCATGACATAAATAAGTATGGAATCATGAAATATAATCAATATAGGATAAGAAATATTTACCCCAATATTTTTCCGTGAAAATCGCCTTACCCGAGCTCAAAATTGGAAAATGGTTGAAAATGGGACGAATCCCATTTTCTAGAACTTAAGTTCTGTTTGTCCAGATTTTTACTCATCGCGATTGCGGAAATTCGTTCGCGATCGCGTAGAACAACTTTTGCCCAGGTTCGTTTAACTCTACGTGATCGGGTAAATGGCCATGCGATCACAGAGAATATTTTCTCAACCTTACGTGATCGCGTACAGGCTTATGCGATCGCGTAGCACAAATTCAGTGCTTCAGCTTCTGCCTCATTCCTTCTACGCGATCGCAACTTGGTCCTCGCGTTCGTAGTGCACTGGAAGCTAACCTTCCGCGTTCGCGTGCCTCTTTTTGGGAACACGGAGGGTAAAACTCACGGCTCACAATTTCCTCTTCGCGATCGCAGGAATGGCTTCGCGATCGCGAAACACAATACACTAGATGACAGCAGAAGCACAAAAACCAGATTTTCTAAGTTCAAAATCATCCCGTAGCCTATCTGAAATTCTCCCGAGCCCTCGGGGCTCCAAACCAAACATGCACACAAGTCCTAAAATATCATACGAACTTGTTCACACGATCAAATCGCCAAAATAACATCTAGAACTACGAATTGAACACCAAATCGAATGTGATTTTCAAGAAAACTTTAAAACTTATATTTTCACAACCGGACGTATAAATCACGTCAAATCAACTCCGTTTCTCACCTAATTTGACAGACAAGTCATAAATATTATAGTGGACCTATACCGAGCTCCGAAACCAAAATACGGACCCAGTATTAATAAATTCAACATCAGTAAATTCTTAAAATCATAGCTTTCAAACTTTTAATTTTTTTTATCAAAATTCCATATCTAGTGCTAGGGACCTCGGAATTCGGTTCCGGGCATACGTCCAAGTCCCATATCACAATACAGACCTACTGAAACTGTCAAAATACTGATCCGAGTCTGTTTGCTCAAAATGTTGACCAAAGTCAACTCAATTGAGTTTTAAACCTCTATTTCACATTTTAATCCATTTTTCACACAAAAATTTCCGAAAAATTATACGGACTGCGCACGCAAGTCGAGGATTGATAAATAGTGCCTTTTGAGGTTTTAGAAGATGTAATTAATTATCAAATTTAAAGATGACCTTTTGGGTCATCTGATTCTCCACCTATAAAACAAACGTTCGTCCTCGAACGGAGTTAGAAAAATTACTTGAGCTGGTGAATAAGTGCGGATATCTATTCTGCATGTCCGACTTGGACTCCCAGGTAGCTGCCTCTACCGGCTGACCTCTCCATTGTACCCGAACTGAAGGATAACTCTTAGACCTCAACTGCCGGACCTACCGGGCTAGAATAGCTACCGGCTCCTCCTCATAAGTCAAATCTTTGTCCAATTGGAC